>NC_056765.1:25423128-25723128 GCF_018687715.1 Carya illinoinensis
AACATATACTCAACAAAAATACATACTATATTCATAAGTCACAACTACCATATATTTCACATGCCTGAGTAGGAGCTCCGACTCAGATACATCAGATACATACATTAACACACTTACCCTACGAAAATACATAAATTCATAAGTTACAAGTCGGCGGATACTTCACAGACCTAAATTAGAGACTTGACTCTGATACCGGAAAGAAAATTTTAGATACAAGAGCAGTGACTTAGAACAGATAAGACCATCCTGTATACGCGCAATGACTGCTGCTACTGTACCACTGAAGATCTCAGAGCTGCCCTAAAAAATTGACCGTGACAAATGGGCTAGCAAAGAGCCCTTATGACCCCATGCCTAATTAGCATTAAACAAGGCCAGACAATCTCATGATAAGATGCATTCCACTCAAAAGCCAAACAGAAATGCAAATTGAAATTACGAGATTGACTTTAAATAACACCTAGAAGAGGAGAAAGGAAGGGGGGAGGGGGGGGGGGGGGGGGGGGGGGGGGAGGGTGTGAATAGGTGTATGTCACAATTCTGTCCAATTTTAATCCATGTCAAGATTAATAATATTTATTAAATTTTGAATCACCACATACATCAAATCACAATATTGAATAGAAATATAAATATGAATGATAAAACAAAACAAGCCAACCACAATACAAGGATTTTTGGTGACAACGGGAAATCATTTGAAAAACTCTTCAAAGGTAAAACAGGCAGCCTCTCCAGAACAAACCAATTCCACCATTTGAAAATTAATACAAGTTTCTTACAAACCCTTTACAGTATGAATCCCTTACTTGCTACAACAAAACAACCCATTTTGTCCCTATCATAATAGCAACCAAAACCTCTAACAATCACCAAACTTGGTTTCTCCTAGAACCTCCAGTGGCTAAACTCACCTCAAATCACATGTATCACTATCTTTGTATTTTGTGTGGTTTACAAAGACTCCAAGAGAGAGAATTCTTGTAAAAGTCCAAAAAATCCTTCTCTCTTGGCACACTTGGCTGGAGTATCAATATCTGATCGGGTAACTCTATAGGCCAATTTCGTGCTCCTAGAATGGCCCTTGAACTCATCGACTCTTTTTGGATTTCAAAATTGTATTCCTAAAAATCTGCAGTTGATCTACTCGTCAAAAACAAAAATCTGCAGTTGATCTGTCATGACAGGTTCCTGATGAAACACAAACTGTTCTTCAAAATTCCAGACAACATGGTCTTTATCCAGACTTCGAATTTTAAGATTTTCAAATCTCCATCTTCATCCATTACTCTTAAGTTATCTGCAAATTTTCTAAAATATCTCATCAAATAGAACATTTGTAGACAAATTGGATCTCTTATTTCAAAATCGAAATCATGAAAATCTGTAGATAAACTATTGTGACACGTTCTTGATGAGACACAAATTCTTCAGATTTCGTCCAAACTTTGAATTCTGAGTTCTTCAAACCTTATCTTCATCTAATATTAAAAGTTATAGCATTTGTAGATGAACTTGATTTCTTATTGACCTTACTCATCATCCTTATTAGATAAATCTTATCTATTAACACAAACCAAATAATTAACGTTACCCATTGTTTTGAAACCAAATTTAGTCAATACTAAAAATACTAACAAAAGTTATATTTGGCTAGTGAAGAAGGCATCAAACTCACTACATTAGACTTGGAGCTTGTGCTAAAAGGCAGAAAAAATCTAGGGGGAGGAATGGCTCTTAGCCCACTTCATCCCCCCGCCCCCCCCCCCCCCCCCCCCCTCCCCCCCAAAAAAAATCCCCAAAAACAAACAAAAAGTCTCCAATTTTGTTTATTTATTTTTTTATGTTATTTAGTAATTGTAACTTGGCCAAGCAATAATCTTGTGGTTGGCTTCCCCCAAGGATCCATTTCCAGTTTGCCCATGCCTAGAAGGATTGGGTTTTGCAAAAGGTTAACGAAATACAGCAGTGTGGGGACTACATGTGGAGGATTTGAGGACCAATTCACAGCAATATATACAGAAATTGAAGCGGGTCACTTACTTGGAACAAAACCAAGATCTAAGAAGAGCAGGAAGTTAAAGCGTCTTACTTGGGCAAATCAACAACGATGCTAAGGGAGGTAGTCCAAGTCAAGGAGGACTAGAGGGTGGGCAAAACCAGTTGTATTGTAAAGCCCAATAATTTAACTTGGAATGTTCAGGGAATAAACAAGATTAATAAGTGTCTCCAAACTAAAAAGTTCCTCCGCTTGTTGAAAGTTGATATTGTGTGTTTTGAATTGCTTGTTCGGAGTTTGTGGAGTTGCCAATACTTAGGATGGTCCTATTTAGCTTCTAAGGGAGCTTCGGGTGGAGTATTAATTTTGTGGGATACAAGAGTGCCGGAGAGAGTTAAGAAGTGTGTCGGGGAATTTATAGTGGCTTACCTTTTTTAAAAGGTGGTAGATGATTTCGAATGGGCCTTTGCTGGAGTTTATGGGCGAAATCTAGATTGGAGGATCGGGGGAGGTGCGTCTTTGTCACAAGCAAGAGATTGGAGGATCATTCACATGGTCATCTAATCGGGCTGATCTAGATTGGATAGGTTTCTAATTTCTCCCTCTTGGGCTTTGTTCGGATCATTTCCCTATCATGGGCTTAATGTTCACGATTTCCTTGTATCTATTTCTATGCCCTCTCTCTTGTATACATCTAGTGTACTTGGCTACACCTATTGATACTAATAAATTTTTAAATATAAAAAAAGAATTAAAAAAAAGAAAAAGATAAGGAGATTCCAAGTTTTAATGGTATTCCATGCTTATTTTGCAAAGGCACAAAGGAAAGCTTAACTAAGACCTTCACAGCAATTCACTCAGAGCAATTCAAACTTGCCTTGTTTTGACACCTTCGTGGCTCAACCAACTTGCTTGCTCAAGCTGTCCTATGTTACTATAAAAGCAAAGTCCAGAAGAACTTAAAAGGAGCTGAAAATCTCAATACTGCTTCTAAAATCAGCAAGAGCCATTTTAGTGCAAGTTAGATTGCAAATCACTTGTTCAATGCGTTCCATATAGCAAATTGAGACATAACTGAGAGGGCACAAAACCAACCTTTACTCTCATTACTGAATATTCCTCCATAACTAAATTTCCCCTTACCAATAAAAAGTTCCAATGCTCATTTCTGAGCTTGGCGCCTATACTTGGTAGTTGGCAGCTTTTTTTAGCGATCAAATCCTAAATTTGATAAAAATCTCCAAAGCTTCTCTGCAGACCTTGTTCATAACAGAGATTGGGAGAAAGTCTGGACCAACTGTAAATAGCTCCATTGGAGTTACCTTCTTTCAAGTATCCACACATGCATTTCCACCAGAATAAACAAGAAAACACTTTTCCCTAGGTCCAGAAAAAAGTTTTTAATTTAGTAATGCTCACATCCAACAAGTAAATAAAGAAAGGAAATTATGTCCAGCTCATTAGAGAAACAAGAAGAAAACCATTTTACGAAATGTGACCAGAAGAAAGAACATTGTAATACAGCTCATAGGACTACTCATCTTACTAAGGATTACCCCAAACAAACATCTATCCACCATCTACAATCTGAAAACTTACGTAAGAAATGAAATAACAATTTGACAACTGACAGGTCTTAACTTCAGGGACACATCTCACTAAGGATGTTTTTTGTTTGTTAAGTTACAGAGAAAACTGAGTCCTAAACCCGCTTAATCAAGCCACAGCTTATTGGTAGAGTTCAAATAAATATTAATGAAGAACGATACTTGTCAGGTGTACTTTCATTTCCCAAAATGGCATGTTAGTGTTGAGCTGAAGCCTTCAAATATGCAATGGGGAATTCAGTGTGATCTAGTATTAGTTCATACATGTTCGATGATTCGACCATCTATAAACTGATAACTATAAACTCATTCCTGTTTTAAGAAGAAACGTTTATCCTAATGTATGCTACAGAAGAAGAAGCTCTGACAGTGGGCAGATGTAATGTACTAACCATCAAGAGAGGCTTTAAGAGGCTTCAGGAACTCCGGAAACTCGATTTCTTCAAGCGCTTTCAGCACATCATCAGCGTTGATAGTCTGCCTCTTCGATTCCCTACATATATCATTAGCCCTGCACGCGTCCGATATCGGCAAAAGTCGGCATAGCAAAACAAAAATAAGCCTAAAATCAGCCAGGAAGAAGAAAAAAACCATAGCCCTAGACGCATAAACTGAATAAAAATTGCTCCTACGCTACAACCCTAGCTAGAAGACAATTTTGAATAGCCACAAAAAGATCGAACCCTAAGTTTTTAAAAAAATTCGAAGAAATTGTGCGAGAGGAAAGATTTTAATTTTGGGGAAGCTTACGTAGCGGACAGGTAGTGAATGAAGATGCGAGCGCTCTCGGAGAAAGCGAGGAGGGACTCTTTGTGAACGGACATGTCGCAGTCGTGGGAGCATTGGGAGAGCTTATTCTTCACGACCCGGCGGACGATAGCTCTTGGCAGCTCCCCCGCCTCCGGTATCACTTTATCCATCTCTTTCTTTCTGCTATCAGTTGTAGCACTCACCCTTTCATCTTTGTGGGTTTCTAGGGTTTTGTTTCCCGCCATTGTTTCGGCTTTCCGAGTCCTTGAAGATGTAGAGCTCATATCATTCAAAGTTTTAAATAATTATAAATTCAAAGTTGTAGCACTCACCCTTTGATTTTATCTCTTGTTGTGATATCTATGTGACTTATTAAGAAAATTTAAAAATATATTTAAAATAAAATGATACCAACAAATATAAAAAAAGAAATACTAAAATCTTATATTTTTCCTATCATTTTATGTTAGTATTTTTAATATTTTAAATAGTAGCGTGCTAGAGACACCGTTGGGGTTCTCGTTAGGTTTAAAAAATATTTTTTTTAATTTTTTTATATCGTTTTTTAATATTTTTAAATATTTTAAAAATATTCATAATAACATTAAATAATTTTTTCTTAATCATTAAGAAAAAAAAAACAAAAAAATTGGGAGTGTTAGCTCCCAACGAGAACCCCCTGGCCCTGCTAGGGGATATAGCATTATTGTTTTAAAATAAGATACGTGACATCACATTGTGGTGCCATGTCAAATGATAAAATAGGTAATATAAATTAAGTACATGGTAACATTTCTCTTGTAAGTTCTTTTTTTTTTTTTTTTTTTTTTGTAAGTTATCATAAGTTCATCTATTTCCATACTTGTGAAAGAGCCAATTTAGTAGGAGTGTCAAATCGTGTTAACAGGTTGAGCTCATGTCGTGTTAAAGCATATATATTATATTATATAGGTCAATCTGAATATGACCGTTAGGCTTATTGTCTCATAATTTCAAACTACAATACGACTCATTAACATAACGGGTTGACATGACACGATTCTATTTTGACTCATTAATGAATTCTACGAAATAGATTAATACAATATAACACGATCTGTTTCAACCCGTTTATGTTAATGGGTTGAACAAATTCAAAATTAACCCATTTGACTTGGTTAATTTTATATAAATATTAAAATCAAAATATCTAAAAAAATATATATAAAACCAACTATAAGTCCAAAATTACAATCCAAATAATAAATATATGGAAATTAAAATCCCAACAATACCAAATATGATAAACACAGTCACAAAACCCTGCATAGTTAGAACACCAACCCACTGATTACATTACACCCATGACCCATTCTCTTGTTTGACAATGACATTATAATCATCCTCCAATAAAATTCCAACAGTATCAATTCTGATAAACACATTTTGTAATAATATTAATATTACAATCCCAGATATGATACACACATAAATCTAAACAAATGTAGAACTTGAAGAAAGAAGTGTAGCGTCCTCCTTGTTTTTATGGTTCTCAAATTCCATTACATCTTAAGCTAACCCGTCTAATTTCATTTCTTGTGTATCTATTAAAAAAATGACATTAATAAAAGAATTAAAATAATATTTATCCTACTTATATTTAAACACTTGTTAAAAGTAAAGGAATTAAGATAATAACTTGCAAGAACTCTTGTGGAAATTGACTTTCCAAAAAAATATTAGTAAAAGGAGACAAATCCAGATCGTTACACATTCATTTAGTTATTATTGTTTCAAGTAGCGCTAGAGGCAGGCACAAACGAACTCCACTGACGTGGCATTTTGCCACGTCAGCATTTATATTATAAAAAAAAAAAAAAAAAAAAAAGCAAACCAACGGGAATTACATTTCAAGCTCAATGGACAGCAACGGCAAATACATTTAGAAGCATTGCAGATCTCCTCTCTCTCATACCTTTCATCCTTCAGTTTTCATAAAAAGTGTTCAAACTTAGCATAGTAGGGGAAATCAGATTCTCGATTCAGGAAGCAGAAAATCGACAAAAGAAAAGCTAATCAAGGAGGCAATCTTCTCAGATCTAAGATTTAGAAATTTTTTTTATATATTTCTGTCTCTAGATTTTTAATACTTACCAATGGAGTATTTCTATGGAGTGAGAAGGCTGGAGAAGTGAATATAGAAGGGAAATGAAGGAGAAGAAGAGCATTGAGGAGGCCTTCATAAGGCTGTTCCTATTTTAGTAGATTCAAGATCAAGAATGGTTTTAATTTTTTCAAATTATTTTAGTCACTAAAATCAGATAAATGAGAAGGTAAAGAGGGTTCTGAAAAATTTGTTAAATGAGAAGGACACCCAATTGCTTTCAAAGTTGTTAAATAAATAATTAAATTCAAAATTAGTTTCTACCAATAGTAACTAATTTGAGGAACACGCTACTTTTGTCCTATCAATAACATTGAAATCCTTGTGACCAACCCATAATATGATGTTAAGTTTTGTATTTATCTTGCAATTTAACAACTTCCAAGGTCAAGATAGTTTTGGATTTATAGGCGGTTTGTCTAGATTGAATATTATCTAGATTTTTTTTTTGAGAGAGAATATTTTCTAAATGTTAGTTCCAATAACCTATACAAAAACACACTTAAAATGCTTCTTTTGACTGAAAAGATAGGTGTATAGAGATTGATGGTGCAACTATCCACTCACAATAAACAGGAGGAGACAAAAAAGAAGAAAGAAAATAAGGTTAAGCAGGAACAATAAATGAATTTCTTAATAATATAATAAAAAAAGCAAGTAATTTAATGGCACAAATGAAACATTTATCCACATTCCTTTTGTTGAACGCTATTTAATATGAAAAAAAGGATGAAATTTCATAGAAATAAATCTCCAATTTTTCAAATATTTAGTCCATAGTTTGGTATTTTTTACACACTTTATTAATATAATTATATGCGTCATTCTTGACAACCACCCACTTGCTTTCATTGTTGATGTAGTTTTATTTGGAATTGTGTAGATGGAAAAAAAGAAAGAAGACGCATCCCGCATAGCACCTCCTACCACTAATCCACCAACCACGGTATTGTACACCTCTTTCAACAGTTGGCGTATGTTTATTTTATGTGTAGTCATTGGTCATTTAGGTTGATTAATATTATGTTACTACATGTTAGGACATATCACGACCACTTTATCCATGCGTTTCAAACTACATGCCAAGTTATTACGGTCCAGTGCCTCATGCGTGGTTACCACCTTTTATGCCTCCTCCAAGTGCCAACCCATATCCATTGAGCAACCAGGTGATCGTTGGATGATAGCTTTAATTTTATGAACTTGAATATTTGGTCTAATTATTTATTTTTTTAATTTTTTTTGGAATAACTATAGCAACAACCATGGAACTCTACAACCGCTGCTGCGTCAAGTACTGCTACCTTGAGTAGTTCCACCATACCAATGATAAGACCTCCTCTAACTGCCTACCCATATCTATGGAGCAATCGGGTGATTATGTCTTGAAATATTTATTGTAGTTAGTGTGTTTTAATTTTTTTTTTCTATACAATATTTGGTTTAAGTATTTATGTTAAATTTTTATTTGGAAAACTGCAGCAACAAACATGGAACTCTACGATCGTTCCCATGTCTAGTTCCCCAACCAATGTAAGCTCTAGTGTAACTGCTAGTTGTAGTGTACAAAGCAGCACTAGTGTAGCCTCTAGCTCTTGTTCAGCTTTACCAGCATTTGTTCCTCCGACGAATGCCAACCCATATCCATGTGGTAGTGAGGTAATGTGTTTGATTTTTCATATGCGTTGTCTTTTACATTATTTAGAACATATATTATCATATAATACTTTTTTCTCCTAATTTGCAAGAAAATAAAGTGCAACAACGTAACTCTATTGAAAAGATTAGTGAGGTCACTTTACAATTGATAGACTGTGAAGAGCAGTCTACTGCCTCTTTGGGTAATACTGTTGAGACCAAAGAGGCTGGCAGTTCTGGGTCACTTCATGTCCAGCAAACTGATGGGGATGATATTGTTAAGGATCCAAAGCCAGGGATGTGCTTTGAATCGGAGAAACATATGCTTCTCGTATTATCTACATACCATTCTCCTTGTAACCTATAATCAGCCTCGTTGACAAATTCATTGAAAAAAAGAAATCTACATTATGGACTTAAAAAGTTAACTAAAAAACTTGTCATTTCACTCAAAAAAACTGTTGCAGACTGCATGTGGTGAAAAAAAAAATTGCATTATGGACTTAAAAAGTTAACTAAAACACTTGCCATTTCACTCAAAAAAACGGCTGCAGACTGCATGTGGTGAAAAAAAAAATCTGCATTATGGATTTAAAAAGTTAACTAAAAAACTTGTCATTTCACTCAAAAAAACAAGAGGTAAAAAATCATTATAATAATAACAGGTCAAAAATCAAGAGGCATGTAATTTGTAAGATCAACTTTATAAGCGGCTGTTGTACTCCTAACAGGTCAAAATCTCCCAATGCACTAGTTCACTAACATATGCTTCTTGTATTATCTACATACCACACTCCTTGTAACCTATAACCAACCCCATGACAAATTCATTGTCAAACTTCCAAAAAATAAATCATCTAAATAAATTTTCATTCCTGATATAGTTTTAAACATTGGATACTCAACTACATGCAACAGAAGTAAACGCAAAAATTACTTGAAATTTGCATAGCTCATCACACCGTTGGAAAGGAGATGACAATGTTTTTGAAAGATGACAAAAAATGGAAAATGCTCCAAATGTTGGAAACGTAACTTATGTGGAGTTCGTGCAACAATACATTAGAAATAAATGGTTGGGTCCACTTCGAACAAAATCCAGCTTCTCGAGTTTCAGGCATTTGCACAAAGCATGCTCTGATGAAAGCCTTTTATTCACCGTACCTCGTGCAAAGACCTAAAGTGGAGTAGTGAGTTACGCACATTGTTTCCACCGTTTAGGGTGAGGGTTGGGGAAAGGATCTCACGGAGAGAGGGAAGGGGAGGGAGGGTTAGGGTTGGGAATGAGAGGGAAGGGGAGGGAGAGCACGGGGACATTCTATGAAATACCAAACACACCATTTCGTGTTTGCAATTTACACGATATTAACTTCAACCAAACGCACCGTTTTATTTATTCTAAAACGGTGCGTTTGACTCCACGTTGGATGCCGTTCGCGGGGAGTCCTCCCCCTTGTGCCTACATTTAGACTTTTCGTATTGTTCCTTTCATTTCCAAGATCCAATGCATTGACTTCGATTAAAATATTTAATTTTTAATTCTGTAGTGTATATGTAGCATAATATACACTATTGTTGTAAGATGATGACATGATCATCATGATCCAGCAGTGTGTTGTGTGCGAATTTGTAAATTTCATATTGTTTCCATTTGATTAATGCAACTACCAGCTAGCTCATGGAATTAAGTATGTTAATTCTACCTGCACTACTTCTGATCAATGTGACACATGCTCTGGCTTGTTAGAGAAAACTCATTAAACTAAAATACTTATTAAACCAAAAGGCATAAGTATAATCTAGAGTATCTCATGGATCATGACTCACAACTGCATGTAGCATCCTCAATCTTATTTAATAAAATAAAAATAATGTTACCTTTCTGGCCATATAACCAATCTCTTGTGCAGACTAATGTTTCAACAATATTTACTTTCAGTATACTCTTAAACTGATTAATGATACGCCCACTAACACTAAAAGTAGATTAAGATACAACTGTAGAAACTGGAAGATAAGGATATCAAGATACAACTATAGAAAATGTCATGAGTCATATAAGCAAGATCAGGATAATGAAATTCATTTCCTTTTGAAAAGAAAATAATATCAAGTTTTGTATTTCTATCTGGTAATCTACCTTAGGTTCATCCAAGTAAAGCACCAATTAGCTTTTTCGCATATGGGTAGCAAGATCATCATTTTCAAATGAAGAAGAAGAAGAAGAAGGTTTGTGAGAGAGTTAGAGATGGCCTTGGATGCCATGAGAGTTTGAGACGACTGAGTGGCTAGTAGCTGAACGACGAGGCTGCGACTTGTGAGGGAGGTGGTGGCGTGGGTTAGGGTTTTGAAGATGAATGTCTAAGACTGAAATTGTGAATTTGTGAGGGTCCGAGGGTGAGACTCAAGACTGTGGGGGTGGCATAGTCACTTATGGTTTTTCAGTTTTTAGGTTAAGGATAAAAATGTAATTTTAATTTTCTTAATGGGTTATAATGGGTTGACCCATTAGTGACCCGTTAAATAATCATGTCTTAACAGGTTAACCTGTTTTGACCCAAACTTGTTAAGGCTAAATTTAAATCCTCTATTATCGTGTTATGTTTGTGTTAGGTTAACAAGTCGTGTCATATATTATCACCCATACAATCTAGTATCAAAATTGGTGTTTTTCTTGTAATTGTGTAGATTAAAATATCCCTAATAGTCGATCATGTTGTTAGTTAAAAGATGCCGTAATAAGAATTGTTTTACCATATAGCATTGATACACTCATGTCAGCTATTGTTCGAGTTATTGACTGGTGCGTATTACAAAATTCGCTATTTTCTCTCATCGGATCTTGGTTGAGATGTTGAATCGAACGCTTTAGGAGAGTTATTTCTTGTAGTTTAATGCTAGAATCATAGAGAAAATATGCTGACAATTGGTACCTACTAAAGTAGCATGACACATGATTATTACTTATAAAAAAAAAGAAACAAACAAGAATCCGATTGTCTCTCTCCCTAATAACCCTCAAGATCTAAACGTACTAAGAATTGTCTATCAATCATTCCTCTCCTTCAGTCCAGCGCCATCCTCTAGTCTGCGTGACAAAGCTCCATTTTCGACATTGTCCTTCGGCTACCCTCCCACTGGCTTTGTCCCCCCACAAATCCAAGCAATATATTTTCT
Source organism: Carya illinoinensis (assembly GCF_018687715.1). NCBI lineage: Eukaryota > Viridiplantae > Streptophyta > Magnoliopsida > Fagales > Juglandaceae > Carya > Carya illinoinensis. The sequence goes on from NC_056765.1 coordinate 25,434,446, forward strand.
TTTTCTCCATTTTTTACTCGAATGCTAGGGTTTTTAATCTACAAATATTATAATTTTAGAATCAGTTGTATTCGATTTACAAATGTTAAGATTTGTTATGTTTATTTTTATTATTACTGACCTTTTATATAGATTGGAATTGAATTAAACTATTTGTAGATCTCATTTTTTCAGACTTGGATGGAGAAATATCACAAAGTAATAACAAGCATGTAATCTATTTAGAATCATGTATGCCTCTCAATTTAACAATCAATATTTATTGATAGCTAAACCTTGTTAATATGCAACTAAAAGTGAAGCACAACAACATTTCAATACATTGTAGCTAATATCCATAATCATTTACTATGAGAAAATAAAACATCTTAACAAATATGTATATACAATTCAGGCATCTAGCAAAAGCATCGTTGAATTTTTTAAGGCAACAACATGCACTTGCTACATTTTCTGCTTGCGCTTCCTATAACAAAGTAGCTATCACATAAATATAAGCATGCATTTTTGGTGAAAAAATTATGTGGCTCTGACTTTGTTTTGAATCTGGTTGGATTTCTAATTAGTTAATTCAAAGGCTGGACTTGCAATAGATTCTGCCATGGATCTCTGATAATGAGTATGATGAGGTATGCTTTGATAATGAGCAGGAATGTGATGAAACCATTGAAGAACCTGAATGAAATTTTCATATGCAGAAAAAGTTCAGTCTTACTTTATAAAGTATGGTAAGCAAAAGGGGTTTGGAGTGTGTAGAAGGAATTCTAAACAGTAATAAGATGGGAATGTCAGATGGTTTACCTTGGTATGTGCGCGGCAAGGCATGTCAAAGAGTAAGGTTGCCAATATTCTCAAGCCAAGACAAATAGAGAAGATATAATGTAATGCTAATATTAATGCGACGATGAATGATAAAGGCAGATATGCCTTGTCTAGAGTAAAGTTGGAGCATACACATGCTTGTAGTTCAAAAAAGGCAAAACATTTAAGATGCTTTAAGAAGGTTAATTCTCGTGTGGATAAGAGGCTTGAAGCAAATGGAAAGGTAGGAATGAGAATGTCCCCCGTTGTTGAGGTGGTGGTTATGAGAATGTGTCATTCGGTGAGATGTTTCAAAACTATATTGACAAAGCACGACAACTTCGCCTCAGGATTGGAGGTTCTAAAGCTCTATGCTACTTGAAATGCAAAAAACAAATTTGAATTTTTATTATGAGATAGCTGTGGACCATGACTTGAGGTTAAAGAATTTGTTTTGGGCTGATGCCCCAAGTAGAGCTACATATGAATCATTCAATGATGTGATTACATTTGACATAACATAACCAATTATAAGATGCCTTTTGCACCATTTAGGTGTGGACCACCATGGTCAGTCAATCTTATTTGATTGTGGATTGATATCTAATGAGGATGCAGATACCTTTGAGTGGTTGTTTGAATCATAGTTGAAGTGTATGAATGACCAACCCCCAAATGAAATTATCATAGACCAAGACAAGGCAATGCAAATTGCAATTGCAAGGGTGTTTCCAACTTTAGGCATCGATTATGCTTATGACACATAATCAAAATTTTTCTTGAGATGTTTGGATCACATTCTTGATATGAAGAGATCAAGAGTACTCTACAGAAGTGTATGCATGACTCTTTAAGTGAGTATGAATTCGGAAGAGCGTTAGTATGATTTGCTCGATACCTATGATCTTCATGAGAACACATGGGATCACTACGAAGTGACCGACGTTGTTGGATGTCGGCCTATGTTAGAGACACATTTTGGGTTGGAATGTCAACTACACAATGGAGTAGAGTCATAAATGCATTTTTCAATAACTGCGTTAACTTTAAGACCACTTTGAAAAAAATTTGTTAATAAGTACGATTAAGTCATAGGAGGAATGTAGAGAATAAAGCCATTGCTGACTTTAATTCATTTAACATCGAAATTCCTTGCATCAGTTACTATCCCCTTGAGAGGAAGTTACTATCCCCCAATCCTTATCGAGATGGCAAGAACTTTTATTCTCTATTGTGGTTGCTCCCAAGCATGATCCGATCCTCACAGAGGTGGCGAGCATACGCTACTTTAAGGTGCTTGCTGAAGTGATCAACACTTTTCATGGTTCTCTTAGAGGTGGTTAGCACTTCACTCCTTACGTGGAATCATGCACGTGCATTGCTAGTGCAATTATAAGCTAATTTAAAAAAATAGATAATCGACTTTTATTACATAATAAAAAAGATTATAAATTTAGATGTCATCAAATTAAATTATACGACACCTTTCTAAATTCCAACTTTTCCATCCTTGATTAAAACTTTTTATAATTTAGAATTTAAGTTGATAAAAAGAAACATATTTTACAACATAAAAAATTACTACTCAATTTGATCATAAATTGATAAACAAGAATAATAGTTTGGTATAATGTGAAAATTTTAGTAGTTAGTTGGTCGTGTTGCAAAAGAAATGATAGTATTGAAAAATGCTTTATTTTCCTATCTCATTTTCTATTAAAAAATATGATAGATTTTTCTTTCAAATCAGGTTGGATGGTGAAAAAAAGTTTCCTTGAACTCATTAATAGATATGATAAGTCTCTGTTAAGAAAGTGATAAGCGCGTATATTTTAAAAAATTATATATTAAAAAATTAAGGTGTGTCACTTTATAAAAAATATATTTGTACTGATTGAGTGCTCAAAGGTACACATGTCAATCTTTTAAACAAATTGAAAGAGACTTCCTCTAATCTAGTTTTAAGAAAAACCCTATCCAATAAAATATCATTTATGTTGGCTACAACATGTGAATCAACTTGATGATGTAGTTTCCAGCAATGCCTACAATGTGCTTAAACGACCTACAATAAAAAAGAAACACTCGGCAAACCCAATAGGAGATGCCTCAATACTTAAGTCAGAGAGGAGTTAACCATTTCTATAACTAATGAATGAATCTCTAGCACATACCTAGTAGGCTATTTATAAGGATTAGAGTGTTCTACTAATGCAAAGCCCCTTTAGAAGCACGACTCTAAGTGCCTATTTTGGAATGTTACCTTCTGGAGCTTGGTTTAGTTGTTTATAGCATTCATCTAGCGTAAGTATCTCACTTGGAATTATCTCTGTAGACTTGTATCCCATTGGGATATGATTACCTGGGTTTCCACGTTGGTCACGCCTTCTTAGGATCTATCTTTGAACCCATAAAGTGAATTTTGTATAGTTTCATCCTTTAACTGCTCACTATCATATGAGTCTCAAGTGATACCACATTTGCTCATTACGAAAAGTTAATTTTTGTGCACTTTCATCCTTTAGGGGTAGAGGCACTATCATGATCGTTGCATTATATGAGACGTTTGTGCTATTGAGTAGGTTATTAACCAATGACAATGTTCACACGTACTTTGTCATCTCCTCATGTTTATCCCCGAGGTCGTGTCGACTGTCGTGCATAATATTCTTTATTGCTCTAAGACTTCTTATCAAGTTGTTTGTTTCAATCCGACCCTCGCCACGTTAAGACCCCCTCATCTTTTTACTTCAAGACCTCATTTTCCCTTTCTAAGGCCTCTATCTCCAACTTCATCTTTTGTAGCCTTTCCTCCATCTCTGTAAATGTTCTTTATGTTCTATCCACCTGTTCATCATCATAGATGTTTCTTAGCTGCAAATTGTATGAAAGCAAATGGTTATTGGGATACTGAATCTCACTTCACTAATTAATCAAGCGTTCCCACAGACGGCCCCAAATTGTTAATACAGTTTCTAGCAATGACTACAATGTGCTCAAACAACCTGCAATTAAAAAGGGAAAAATCAAGAAATCCAATGAGGGATGCCTCCGATGCTTAAGTTAGATAGGAGTTTGTAACTTATGAATAAATCTCTAGCACATACCGGCTATCTATAAGGGCTGAGGTGTTTTACTATGGCAAAACCCCTTCAAAGGCATGATTCTCAATGTCTAGTTTGATATGTTACCTTCTAAAGCATGGTTCGGTTGTTGATAGTGTCTACTCGGAACAGATATCTCGCTTGGACTTATCTCTATAGATTTGTATCCCAATGAAATACAATTAACTAGGTTTCCATGTTGGTTGTGCCTTCCTAGGGTTTATATATGAACCTGTACGATGCATTTTGTATAGTTTTATCCTTTAATTGCCTTCTATCATATGAGTCCAGCGTGATACCACATTTGCTCATCTTTTACTCTCTAGCATTTCCTTGCTTGCCACACATATGTATACCCCATACAACTAAATATTAAAGCACATAATAGAAAAATAGTAATATTCAAATTCAATTGATTTTTCTTTCCAGGATAAATATTGAATTCTCAAAGGAGTCAACTCAGAACAGAAAATAGAATTTAGGGAGTTTCGTACAGTGTTGGAACATTTCAGAATGAAATTGTATCCAAGACAACTATCTTCCAATCCATTTAACCATCAACCAATACAAACATTCCACTTTATTAAAAATTAAATCTAATTTTACAAAATACACTTTATTTAATTAATAATACTAGATACAATCTTTTTTTTTTTTTTTAGAGAAATCAAGTCTTTATTAATAACATCAACAAAATGATTAAATACATTGAGGAAAATCTTCTAGATCAATCATAACATCAGTGACCCCCAAAGCATCATTGCTTAAAGCATGAGCAGCCTTATAACAATCCCTCCCTATATGATTCATCGACCATTGATAATATAATAATAATAAAGAAAAAAGAAAACAAAATTCTACAATTTCTACTATAAACATACCAAAGCAAGTGTCATTTACTTGTTGCTTCTGGATCCTTTCAACTACTTGAAAAGTATCACCCTCCAAAATGGCCTGCTTTAGCCCCAGATCTATACAGAAAATAACATCACTTCGGGTTGCAAGTGCCTTAGCTAGTAGTGGATCAGGATATAGATCAGTGTTCATCCTTAAAGTGCCAATAACAAAACCTTCTCAATCTAGAATGATTGCTCTAGTTCTAACCTTACAATGAATTTTATCCACTACTGCATCCCGGTTAAGCTTGTAGACATTATGAGGAGGAGCATGCCATGAAGGTACTGCTACATTGTGAGTTGCTGTTGGGGTCTTAGGACTACTATTATCCTGTTGGAAATCTTGCAAAAGAAGTAGTGAGTGATGCATGAGTTGATTTGGATGAGTAAAAGTATCCTTGAATACAAAATCATTTCTACTAGTCCAAATCTTCTAGGAAATGATTGAGAATACTTCAACTTCCTTCTTATCAAACAACTCAAACAAATCCTCCAGAATACCCTTAAAGCCTTTCCTTTGAGACTTGAGTATTTGAATTTTGATTGAACATTGCCTCATACATCTCTAACTGAAATACACTCCCAAACTGAATGCTTAGCTATCTTAGGTTCCTACCCACAAATTGGACAACTTGAGCTATCAACAACTCTTATTTTGAAAAGGTTAAGTTTTGTAGGAAGGGCATTTAGGCAGGCCCTCCATAGAAAAGTCTTGCAAGCTTGAGGGATATTCAGTTGCCAAAGTTTTGGCCATGAGTCTTTTGAAGTCTGCACACCTGATGATTGACCCTGCTTTTGCTCTTGAAATGCTACTCTTAAGTGATAAGCACTCTTCATAGAGAATAGACAATTATTTGTACATCTCCTAGTAAATTTGTCAGGACTATTGCATGGACTAATAGGGATGGTTTTGATAAGATTAGCTTCTTCCTTAGAGAAAATTGCATACACTAAGGATAGGTTTCATTGCTTGGTAGTTGAATCAATAAGCTCTAAAACCTTAGTATATGCCTGGAGGAATTTGATAGAGCTTTGAGGCTTGTAGGTAGCTAGTTGAGAGATCCACTTATCATCCCAGATACTAACTTGTTCTCCATTTCCAATTCTCAAGAAAAGACATTTTTCCAACAATGATCTTGCAGCCAACAGATTTTGCCAGACATAAGAAGGAGTAGTACTTAGTCTAGCTTTGAGGAAATTTGCATTTGAAAAATACTTTGTTTTAAGAACCTGTGTTGCCAAGGAGTCAAGACTTAAAAATCCTCCAACATTGTTTTGCCAGCATGACAAGATTGAAGTCTTCAAATCTTTGCTTTTCTCTTCTGATCCCACTTTATCTAGTGGATTTTGTTTTTATTGGTCTGTTGACCCCACCAATAGTTCTTCATAACTTTGTTAAGCTCATAGATCAGCTTCTTTTGTAGTTTGAACAATCCTATATATTTAGTTGGTATTGCTTGGATTACTAATTTTAACATCACCTCCTTACTTGCCTAAGATAGAAAAGTTGTTTTCCAGTTGCTCAACCTAGCTCTTACTTTAGTTGGACCTTGACCTTCCCACAATGGATGGTAGCCTTAAATATTTTTCATAAGATCCAGTGACTTTTATTCCTGCAACTCTAATAATCAGATCCTTAGGCTCACTTATGGTGTTGCTGCTAAAAAAGATAGAAGTCCTATTCTTGTTTAGCCTTTGATCCAAGGCTTTTTCATAAACATCTAGAAGGCTGATCATCTTGCTCCATTCAAGAGAGTTTGCTTTGCAAAACAACAGACTATCATCTACAATAAATAGGTGGCTAATGGAAACATGACTTCTGCCCAGAGGCAATCCAGTAAGCATACTATCCACTTCAGCCTTATTTAATAAACAATTGAGGGCATCAGAGCATAGGATAAAAAGATAGGGTGAGAAAGGATCACCCTATCTTATTCCTCTTGAAGGGAAAAAGCTTTCTTGTAGGGATCCATTTAAAAGAATGGAATTAGACACAAAGAAGACACATTGCATGATAAGATCAACCCATTTTTGTACAAACTCCATTTTCATCATAACTACCTGCAAGAACTTCCATTCAATCCTGTTATAGATTTTACTTATGTCTAGCTTTAAGGCCATAAAACTTTCTCTTCCCTTCGTTCTACACCTCATTGTATGTAAAACTTCGAAGGCTACAATCACATTATTAGTAATAAGATTGCTTGGAACAAATGCACTCTGAGTTGGTAAGATCATATCAGATAGAACAAATTTCAACCTATTTGCTCGGACTTTTGCAATAATTTTGTAAAAGACATTGCAAAGGCTAATTGGCTTGAAGTCTAAAACAATGGAGGGAGTTTTCTTTTTTGGTATTAGAGCAATGAAGGTATCATTAAGGCCCTGTGTCCACCTTCCATGATTAAGGGCCTTTAAAATTGGAACACATACTCCAGGTCCCACAATATCCCAGTGTTGTTGATAGAAAGCAATAGGAAAGCTATCTGGTCCAGAGGAGCCAAGAGGATTTATTAATAAAACAACTTCCTTAACTTCCAGTTCAAATAAAACTCTGGTGAGGCTAATATTCATCTCCTCAGTGATTGAATTTTGAAATGGACTTAGGCATATATCAATGCCTTTAGGATTAGAAGTAGCAAACAAGTCCTGAAAAACTCCTAAAAAGTGCTACTAATAAATTCAATGTCAAAAGAGGAGTTTCCATACCTGTTAGTGATCTTAGAGATGGTATTAGTCTTCTTTCTTTGACTATTACACTTATAGAAATATTTAGTATTCTTGTCCCCATCCTTTAGACAAGCTTGCTTTAACCTTTGCTTCCATCTAACGTGGTCCTCTTCTATTAATGCATTTACCTCACATTGCAACTGTTAAATATCTACATTAAAACTTCAAACATTTGATTTTTACAAGTGTTTGATCTTCTCAAGCTTAGAGTTGATTAGCTTAGTCTGGCCTTTGTGGGAATTCTTACTCCATTGTTTTAGTCTCAATTGACATTTTTTCAAACTTGTAGTGACACTTGATAATAAGCTTGGGGAACACATCAAACCCTGCCATGCGAGATGAACAACTTCATTACATCCCTCATATCTTAAAGGTCGCACTCTGTTGATATGGTCATTTGAAGCAATAAGAGAGACCAGTAATGGTTTGTAGAGTGCTTGTAGAGTATTGTCCATAAGTGCTGAGCCACTCAAGGTTACCAAAAGCTCGATCTAACTTTTCTTTTGTGAAAACATCACCTTCCCTATTATTACTACATGTGTACTTGTCACCATTATATCCCAGATCACTCAATTCGCACTCCTCAATAACCAACTTGAAAGCTTCTACCTGACCATAAGGTCTGTTAGCATCACTATCTTTTTCACTGTGAATGAGTATTTCATTAAAATCTCCCATGCATAACCAAGCTATAATTGTAGTAGGTTTGAGTGCACATAGGAGACTCCAACTTTCCACTTTCTTAGCAATAATTGGGTTCCCGTAGAAGCATGTGAAGATCCATTTCTTTCCATTAAGAGGCATAGTGACACTAGAAAAAATGTGCCATTGTGTGAAAGAGAGTAGTTCGACATCCAACTAAAATCTCCAAAAACGAGCCAGACCCCTACTCCACCCTTTATTGTTTACCATAAAACTGTTTTCAAAACCAATTTTATTCCTTATAAATCCAACTTTCTTACTACCACACCTTATTTCAATGAGAAAGAGAACTTGTAGGTGCTTAGTGTTCGCCATGTGGTGAAGCTCACTAACTATTCGAGGGTTCCTAACCCCTCGACAGTTCCAGTTAAGGTAACTAATTGTTGTTGGTGGCAACCTCCACTAAGTCAACCTACCTTGATCTTTGCAGGAGTAAGCCTTGCCTTCTTTTTCTTCAACTAAATGCTGCCTTCCAAACCATCCTCATCAACCAATAGTAGCATTTTCTTTGAGGGCCCAGTAGACTTGGCTGAGATTAACTGTTGTGCTTCATAAGAGGTGTATTATGGGCCCTAGCCCTCCTCTTCCACTTTGTTACGTTGGCAGATTGAGTATTATTAATAGGGATCTCCTTTGATTTTTTGTCCATATCCTTATCAGTAGGGTCAATAAATGTCACATAATCTTAATGCATGAAATCACTAGCCACCTCCTTCAAAAGAATATTCTGTTCCTCACCAGACTCATTTTAAAAATTCAAACTGTCATAGGAAATGATAAAACTAGCTGTTTTGGGAGTGCTAGTGTCTTCAATTAGAAATGTTTCCTTTTCCTTCTCCACAATCACATTTTCCTGTGATAATACCTTAGAGTGTGCCTCAGACTCTCTCATTTGGTTACTCTTTTCTTTTTTAGCAGTGTTGCTATCTTCCTCATCGGAGTTCCATTGCCGACGACAGGAATTACTAGAGTTGAAACTACCATCATATTTTTTTGATCACCAAGCCACCAGATGGAGTAGAGTTGGCCCTTAACCATTGGCCATATCGATAATGGTTAGTCTAGTCTCCAAAGGACAAACATAATTCATGAATGTGCTTCAGTGTCCCACACTTGAAACAAAAATTAGGAAGTCTCTCGTATTTGAAGTTGATCCAAATCTGTTTGCTATTGAAACTTAAAAGTCTACCACAAACCAAAGGTTTTGTGATATCAACTTCTACCCTTAACCTCAAGAGAGTGCCCTAGCCAATCCCTTCATTGTCAACATCCACAGTGAGTACTTTGCCAATGGTTGAGCCAATGAGATATCCCATATCTCGTATCATGACTGCTAGTGGAAGGTTATGCATTTGGATCCATAAAGGTTCAAATCAAAACTAGATATCTTTTGAGGACAAATTTCCTTCAAAGTGCTGCAGACTTACCAAGTATCTATCAAAGGACCACGGTCTGCCCTGAAGAACTTTTTCTTTATCATGGACATTCTGGAACTCCACAAAAACTTGTTATCTCCCATTTGTTTAAAAGTGACCCAGCCAACTGATCTCCAGACTTTTGATAGAGTCGAACGAAAGGCTTCTTTATTAACTGACTTATCAGTTATGATTATTGCAAGAATGCAATGTCTCCCACAAGAACATATAGTATTAACTACATCTTCAGTAACTAATATGACTTGTTTTTCTTCTTCTATAAGAGTTAGGCCCTTCCATTACTTCGTTAGTTCCTCTGCCATTCCTTTACCCCCACTCTTGAAGAATAATCTCCAAGAGACACAAGCTTTTAAGACAAAGCAACCAACCTCACTCTTTCAGAGAAGGAGATGACTCCGCATAATGTCATAATTTTATATTAAATACAGTTTTAAAATATACAAAGTCTATGCATTGTCTTTAAAAATCAAAAGTGGGGAGTATTAGAAAAAAGTATTATTTATTTATTTATTTTATGGATCTTAAATTTGCTCCATTCTTTTCACAAGAAATTCACGATACTAGTGCAGTTAATCTTCCCCGTTTAATCTACAGTTGCAAGAAAGTTACAAACCAATTAATCATTCTCGAATTGCAACTGTGAAAGCTCCGTTGTGGAGCTTCAAGAGGCTTGAATGGTTCCTCACGTCTCCACACCAGCTCGTTATGAGCCATTACTAACTTTGCAAAAGCTACTTTAGTTATTTATCTATATTTTCTCTATTTCATATAAATAATCTTATTTCAACTTTTTTTAACTTAATTTTAAAGTTTTTTCTTATTACTAATAAATTTAAACGTTTTTTCACATTTGTTCTTATAAACATTCTTAATTCATCTCATCTCATCTGATTATTAAAATTTTCTCAAATTTTCACATAAAATAAAATAAATAATTTAATTTTTTTAAATTTCAAAATAAAAATAATATTAAAAAAATATTCTAACAATATTTAATTCAACTTTTAACTTTCATCTCATCTCATCTCATATGTAAAAATAAACGAGACTTAATATTTGCAAGGTCTCCGTCAAAATGCTGTCATACCAATAATCATACAAAGCTCTAAAATCTTCACCAACTTCTCCTTTATTAATAGATTAATTTTGGTTAAAGAATTTTGTATACATTATTCAGATTTAGTGTTACTAATTTAGAAGAATTACGTACCTACTATTCTAGACAGTAATTGCTGGCTATAATTAAATGACTTAAATAAAATATTTTGACCAAAAACTTCAATTCATCGCAAGCTGCTGAATTAATGACCTTTGAGGTTAGAAATAAAAAGCTCTGCTACCCTTTGTCTCCCTCCCTGCACAGATGCAAACAATATCTCAATCACATGAACAGGAATATTGCAAATACATTGATTTTTCATGTGTTAGTTGGCTATGAGTATTTTAAACAAGCAATTGCCCATATTTTAAAGCAAGTGTATCAAACTATGTTTGGTTTACACGTCCCATGGATTAATGACTCAGAAACTACTTGAATTTATACTAATTTTGCGGATCATATGTGCTAGCTAGGCAGTCACTATATCTTAAGTTGAAATCCCGGATGCATCCATTTATTTATCAATCTTATCCTCTTGGGCCATGCCGATATGATTTAAGAATCTTATGGTGCATACGCATGGTCCATGATGTTGATGCCCACCGGTCCACCTCGTGGCTCAAGTATCCATTTGTATTTTGTGATGTTACATGTACATAACTTCTAATAACACAAAAACAATAGAGAACTATTTGGCCTGATTTCTACGTGGGGATTTTTATAATTCTAGACACAAGTTTTAAACAAGGAACTAGACAAATTATGTAAAAACAATAGGGAATAATAAGAAACTAGAGTAATGCTAGATATAAATCTTGAATAGATAAGTTCTATACAAGTCTTTTGTAAAAAAATAGGTCCCATTAATAAAGAATAGTTTCTTTTACACTTTTTTTAGATGTGGTCTGTTTTTTTTTTTTTTTATAAAGGCTTGTATGAGATTTGTCTCTTTGAGATTTGTACAAATCATTTCTCTTTTATAATAACATTAGAAGAATATTTAAGAGAACAATAGAAGTCTTGAGTTTGAACTCAAACTCTAATCTTAATCCTATTTAATTAAATATTTTTAGTATGAACACAACTATGCCAACTTTTTCGAGTACAATTAGTTTGGCTTTAGAACAAAAACACAATATTTAATGCTATGGAATATTTCAAAGATGTTTTTAGAAGGCATATTGACCTTGATTTGATTAGTGCATATCTTTTTCTTTCCAGAAAAGACCCACCATACAATGTTGGGTATCATGTTTGATGTGAACAAAGAATAGAAATGGGATGTCTCCAACTAAGGTCGACTCTAGAAATTCTCTTTTGGGAATAGAGAGCAAAAGATAAAAGAAACAGAGGTAGCCATCATGAGAGAGGTTTGAATAGTGAGTTAAGATGAGATAAGATAAGCTGAGATAAAAGTTAAAATTTAAATAAGATATTATTAGAATATTATTTTTTAATATTATTATTATTTTAGAATGTGAAAAAGTTGAATTGTTTATTATATTTTATGTGAGAATTTGAGAAAGTTATAATGATTTGATTAGATGAGTTGAGATTAACTATCTGAATCTAAACGGGATTTAGATTCAGAGATGAGATAAGATGGTTTTAAATGAAAGTTAAATATAATATTATTTAAATATTATTTTTTAATATTATTATTATTTTAAAATTTGAAAAAGTTAAATTATTTATAATATTTTATATAAAAATTTTAAAAAATTATAATAAAGAGATGGGACGATAATGATGTAAATGAGGCCGGTTCACGATCAAAGACAGAAAAAATTAAAAAAACGGCTGCAGAAAGACGGACTTTTTAGACTTCTTTTTCGACTGGACTTTTGTCTAGCTGAAGACAATAAGAATCGTGTCCACTGCAAGATAGACGTGCACCATTACAAGTGGGAAATAAGGAGGATGGAGACCCACTACCCTATCTTCAACAAACGCTACTAAAAATGCAATTTTATTCATTATTTGCTATTTGATTTATATTATAACTCTATTATAAACGTATAATGTCAAGTTTCTGCTTGCTTTAAGCATACGGTGGACAGACGTTGGACTGATTCTACCTTATAGATTCCGGGGCTTAAAACCTTTCTACAAAAGAAAGATTCCATATATATATTTCTTTTCTAATTTGTTCTAATGTATGATCAAGTTATGAACTTTCAGAAAAATTCAGAAAAATGAAAATTTTGTTGTTGGACCGACCTATCTCAACTTCCTATCAGGACTGTGTGGCAAGCGATAAATGAAGATGATAAATGCAATAAACAATGAAACATGTCATTATTTTGAATAGAGGACGAAAGTCATGGACCCATCTGTCAGGTTCATGAATTGGGATAGTTGGCATTATCTTAAGGTAAAAAGTAAATGATTACTTACCTACAGTAACTCCTCTTGCATTGGAATGATCTCCAGAAATTTCTCTTCCTCCCTTGACATCGCCTGCCCTTTGAAAGATTTACATGTGCTTACGCACAGATGAAGCATGCAATGAGGAAGACCAGAGAGCTGAAGATAGACAAAGCCTGCAAAATATGGGGAAGGAAATAGAAAGCTAAGCATTAGATACATTATGCAATAGAGAGATTCTCTCCAATTGCGTCCAATACTGAAGAGAGATATATATCATGTGGGGGGTCTTGCAACAGTTGACCGTATAGAATTTTCAGGAAGACCCAACCTCACATGAAAATTTAAAGTTGTCTATTTTCCTCTACATTCGACCATCCAAATGATGAAGATTGCATCTTACATTCTTATCAGATGCTGAGATAAACACTGGGAGATAGCCCTGCAATCCGATGTTGTAAACTGGTGTACCATCAGGATAGTAGAGGCCATAGTTCCTCTCTGATGCTGGTCCAGGCTTTAAGTTCTCATTAAAAAGAGCAAAAACGTGTACATCAATCGGAGTTGACGGTTTTGCTGGAGTACCTTGCCTCTCTGCTATTCTCTGCAGCAAGTTACCATTGTATAATCCTGCATTCTGTGGTGTAGCTCCTGCCTCATTAGCATCCCCCTTAGACGGCCAACCAGTCTCCGAAACTTTAACCTCAATATCCGTATGCCCCATTGCTTTCATTGCCGAATAGACAGCATCGATTTGAGCATACAACATGTTATCATAGTGCAGATTTGTGTTAGGATCAATCATCCCTTGGTTGGGCTGAAACAGCACATATTCTAAGGATACCTGATCTGGGTTATCCTTGTATGCAAAATATGGATATGCATTTATCAAGAACGGAGAATTGATCTCAGAATGAAATTTCAAAAGGGGTTGGATATATTGAGCAAGATCTTGCCTAAAAGTTCCAGCTGAAGGAGGGTAGGAGTTTCCTAAAATTGTAAGAGAATGAGCAGTTGTGACAGTAACTTGCTTATCTAGTTCAAGATTGACAAGAACACGATTTACTGTTTGCATTGCTGGGAGGAGATAAGGAAATAACTGAGAGTCATTGCTGCTGAAAACCTCATTTCCCACAAGGATGCAATTGATCTTGGTTTGAGGAAGGTGGGGTAACAGATGCTCTTCAAGCCAAATCTGAGCTTTAATGGGATCTGCCATGCTTTGGAGATACTCATTTCCTAGCCCAACAATGAAATCAACATTCGAGTTGGAGAAGGCAAGCAGGACATTCGGATCGGCATCGTAGAGTTTCACTCTACTGATGTTGAGAGATCCAAGGAGGATGGCAACACGAGAGGGAGATGGGAGATTGTTCGCGATCTGTCCGTAGTTAATTCCCATTCCAATGCTGAAAATTTGGACAAATGAATCTGAAAGTGCGAGGAACAGAGTTAGAAAGGTATGAACAGCATACAGATAAAAAATAACAACCAGATATGAATTATAACACCATTTGTTTGGCCAATATTTTAAATTAATATCATCTGCAGATGCACCCAGAAGAAAGTTAAGGTTGATGAAGGTGTCTAAAATATGTATCTCATTTATCAAAAAAACATTTCTCCAATCTAGCAATTACTCTTCAACAACTGGAAAAGACTAAATCCCAATGACAAGAATAGATTTGGGGGCATGAAAACAAAACATTTCCAGGTAACAGCGACAATAAGCAAATCCATCATCAGAGTTCAGAAAAATTGGCATACTCCAGAGAGGGAAAGGAGAGAACAAGCACTGAACCCAAGTGATAGAAACTCAGAAAAATGCATATCCATTTATAAAAGCTTCCCTTGTATCGAAAAACAGGGCCATTAATTAAAAGGAAGAAGAAGAAGAAGAATAAAATAACTCTGTGATTGCTTATAAAACAGAGGTAACGATTCAAATGCTGCAGAATACCCATCCAGGCTGTACTTGTTTTGTTTCAAAGGAAAAAAAAAAAAAAAAGGCTAGGAAGAGCATTTATATTGCACCCAGTTGGACATGATTTTTAGCAGAGAAACACCCAAGACTAGAACTTCAAACTCTCTTCTGTATTAAATCTTTCTCTCTTTTCCTCCACTTTCTTGTGAACCAAACGTACTTGCAAAAGAAAAAGAAAGTTTTGAAAAAGCGGAATGCCAACAAACCTGAAAGAGTGAGAAGCAGAAAGAGCGCTCGAAAGACAGAGCAGCATGCCATTATCGATCTGATCTTGGTGTTCACTCTTCAGCCAACCAACACCACCCCCACACGAGTAACGACGTATCGTTTTAGTAACGTGCGCTCATTTTATAAAGGATCAGAGGACGGTCTCTCTTACTGTGATTTTGGATACCCGGAGATTCTACCCAAATTTTAGAGATATGATCATATGATTTACAAGTTCAATCACTCAATATTTTATACAGATTATTTCAATTATAATGTTCGATTTATAAAATTTAAATTTTAAAATTTATCATTTAAATCAAATTATGTTATTACTCTATTCCACTCATTGAGTATGTAATATTCTGATTATTACACAATTTTTAAATTTTTTAATAATAGTTTAAAAAAATTATATTTTATACGTACCCACGTATTCTCGTTAATTTTGTAACATGGCTATAGAATTAGTTGCCGCCATTTTATTTCCAACCATTATTCAAGTTTCAATTTAATAGAAATAGAATAAAGACAAGCTGATCATACTGTGAAACTTGAAACTTATTATCGATATGAAAAACAAGAAAGGGCAGGGCGATCTCTCTCGTTAAAAATAAACAAAAACAAAAAACCCAAGGCAATCTCTCTTTTTCTTTCCCTTGCTCGTAAAATCCCTCCAGTTTCTTTGGAGTCACCCTCCTCTCTCTCTCTCTCTCTCTCTCTCTCTCTCTACCGATTTTATCTATCAAAATAGTTCTCTTTTCTTAATATTATTTTATTTTGTTGTTTCTTTCAAAATCGAAAAAGGCAAATCTATATTTTTTTTTATCAATTTTCAAGAGATGCGCATCACAAACCATAAATCGTTTGAAAGATGGTGACAGTTTGCCAAAATCACTGTGCATAGTCCTCACGTGCCGGTCACAACTGTGCGTGATCCCCACATGCCATTCATTCTGACAACATTTCTCACCACACACGTTAGATCACCAAAATTTCCACCATCAAATCTGATTTTTGTGGTTAAAAAGAGATAAATATAGTACCTTCACGCCATCATAGATTTTAAAGTCTATCAAAATTAGTCTAAATTATATCATCATTTTTCACATTTGTTTTACTTTTTTTTTATTGTTTAATAAAAAAGGAAAATGAAGTAAAAATATTTTTTTTTTAAAGTTCACAACATCATTAACAAAAAATATTTTTTTAATTATGAAGTGGAAAAAAAAAGAGAAAAAATTACAGCAGTAGCTCCAACGGTGGATAGAGCGGTGCCAAATTATTAAGTAACTAGGAAGAGTCAAAATGTTTGATTTGATGGGACATTTGCACTATAGGCTTTTATTTATTGTAATTTAGGTCGGCAACTGCTAACCTTCAAAGTCTAATGTCCTAATTATCGTACAAATAATGTGAAGTCCTATGGTCTCTAAAAAGCAGTCAGCTTACTGGACATGTGTACCTAGGTTTGAAAAGTTTAGGTATAGCTGGTCAAGGAGCTTTTAAAAAATTTTGGTACCTGTTCCTTATTGAGTTAATTTGTGATGACAGATAAAAAATAAAAAAAAAATAATAAAAAAATAATATTTATAGTTATAAATATAAAGAATAGAATTAGAATTTAAGCAGTCAAGTAATAAGGGTATAACCGGTTTGATCTGGTCTGATTTTGGATAAAATTTAGAATCGAATCGGTATGCACCAGTTTTGTATTTTTTAAAATCGATTATGTACTAATTACCTTCCTAAATCGATACTCCGGTTTCCAGTCTGGTTCGGTCTAGTTTTATATTTTTAATTTACTATATTATATATTATATAATATGATATATCATAGTATACAATACTATAGTGATAATATATTGTAGTATATTATAATATATATCATAATTGTATTATAGAATATAGTGATATATTATAGTATACTATAATATATAGTGCTATAGTATTAGTATAACTATTAATATAATATACAAAATGATATAAGATTTTAAAATTTAATATTATATATTTTAATTAGTAATTTATCATATAATACAAAACTATTTTATATATAATTATATATTGTATATAAAAATTATATACAATAGAAAAATTAAAATATATATAAACGGATCTGATCTAGTCCAGTCCAGTTTTAGAAAAATAAAATCAGAACCAGACTGATTTTGATTGGTTTAAAAAAAATAAAACCGGTATTGGACTGAACCAATTCAAGACCAAAGCGATCCCACCGGTTTAGTCTGGTATGGTTTGATTTACCGCTTCGCCGATTTTTTTTTTTTTACACTCCTATCAAGCAACAATCAAGTTGTACATCCTTAGATCACAGCAATCTTCCCAAGACATCTTAGCAATCTTCTCAAAGTCAACTAATGTCTAATGTTAGGAAGGAAATCAATTACTGTACATAGTAATTTGTTAGCTGTATATTTTTTATAGCATTCTTTCTATTATTTACCTTCTATACATAGATAAGCTTGTACATGCTACTATATACATGATTGAAAGCATAAATCTCTATCTCAACTCGTGAGATAGTATTTTTCAAAATATCTTTATGTTATCAAGAGCCACTATGGGTTGATAGAGAAGCTTTGCTTTCTTTTCCCCCTTTATCTATGGAGTCTTCTGCAACCTCTGGTTCCTCTAACTCTGTAGAACCTTACACATTTCCAATCTCACAAAATTTGTCCAATTATGTTTTCCTTAAACTGAATTCTAGCAACTTTCTACTATGAAAAACTCAAATATTAAACTTACTAAGGAGTTATGATCTTCAAGGATTCAAAACAGGTGACATTCCAATCCCACCTCAATTTCTAGGTGACCATCTTAGCCCAACCCACTGTATAAAAAGTGGCGTAGGTATGATAGATTAGTAAAAGACTGGCTTACAGCTACACTATCTAAAGAAGTGTTAGGCATTGTTGTTGACCTAAACATTGCCTCTAAAGTTTGACAAGCTCTTGTTCATACTTTTGCAAGAGTTTCCTCTCATTGTAACCTTGCCCTTAAGCAAAGGCTTAAATCTATCACCAAAGGATTTGATTCCTTAAGTGATTTTCTGAAGAGGTTCAAGACTGTCTGTGATGAACTTGCTGTTATTGGCAAGCCAGTGGCAGAACATAAAAAGTCATGGTGGCTCCTCAATGGTCTTGACAAGGAGTTTGAGGTTTTCACAGCAACTATGCTCAAGCCAACTGTTCCAGCTTACTTTGAAGTTGTAACCTTATTGGAGAGCTATACAGACAGGTGCAAAATTGATGCTAGGGGTGTCAAATCGTTTTCACAGGTTGTATTTGTGTCGTGTCAAGTATGAATATTATACTATATAGGTTAACTCTAACTCGACCCATTAAGCCTATTATATCAAAATCTCAAATCCTAACACAACCTGTTAACGTAATGGGTTGTGTCGTATCAATCCGTTTTGACTCATTAATAAATATTACGAAATATATTAACATGACAAAATACGACCCGTTTCAAACTGTATATCTAAATTGGTTGAATAGATCCGAAATTAACCTGTTTAACTTGATTAAATTTAACAGAATTTTATATAAATGTTAAAATCACAATATTTATAAAAAAATTATAAAACTAACTACAAATCTAAATAATAAAAATATTGAAATTAAAATTCTAACAATTTTACTTTTAGGTATAAAGGTATAATTGTAACTTTAACTTTCTTAATGTATCATAACGGATTGATCCGTTATCAACCTGTTAAGTAATCATGGTTAAAATGGGTCAAAGATTAATGGTTCGTGTAACATATTGCCATTCTTAATTGATGCTAATCCCTCCTCTATGGTCTTTTATGTATAGAAACAGTACAAGCAAAAGAAATCCAACTCTAGCTCCTTTACATCCAAAGGTCGTGGTTTTATACAAGGGCAATCTACTGGATCCAAGATAAATACTCCATCTCCAACACAAAATTTCAACAATCACTCTCGTGGTTTCCCATCCAATTCAAAATCTGCAAACAAAGAGGCATTAACATGTCAGACCTGTAACAAAAGAAATTACACTGCTTTAAGGTGTTTTAAGAGGTTTAATCACTCTTTTACACATTATAGTCTTCCTCAAAGTTTTGCAGCAATCAAAATGGAGGATAGTTTTTTTGTTACAAAGAAAGTCTAAAATTCTTGAGTTTGAGTGTCCAAGCCTTTGGTGCCAATTCTCTTTATTGGTGGATTTTTCAAAAACCTTTTCACTAGTTATGAAATCAGCCATTATTAGAATTGTCGTTACACTTGCTACTATTAAAAAGTGAGAACTTCACCAACTAGATGTTAAGAATGTTTTCTTACATGGCTTTCTTAATACTACTATTTACATGCAGTAGCCACTTGGCTATGTCGATCCAAATTAGCCTCAGCATGTGTGCAAGTTAAACCGTGCCTTGTATGGCTTCAAACAAACTCCTAGAGCTTGGTTTGACAGGTTGAGTGTCTTCCTTTTACAGCTTGGTTTCTACTCAAGCTTAGCAGATCCCTATCTTTTTATCTGCCACTCAGACCATGGGATACTAATTATTTTACTCTATGTTGATGAAATTGTAGTAACAGGTGAAAATCCATAGAGAATTTAGTGGTTGATCTCTCAGCTTAGCACTTCAATTCTCCATCAAAGACCTAGGTTTTCTACATCATTTTTTGGGCATAGAAGTTCATAAAGTTGGTTCTGATCTATTCTTATCTCAGCACAGGTACATCATGGACTTATTAACTTGGGCTAATATGCATGAATGCAAGCCCTTGTCCACACCTATGCCCACTAAAGGTCAATAGCCTTATGCTTTTGAAGAACTTCTTCTTGATCCAACAACCTATAGAAGCATTGTTGGTGGACTATAGTACCTTGCTTTTACTCGAGCAAATTTGTCATTCAATGTCAATTATGTTTGTCAATTCTTGCAAGCACCTACTATGATTCATTTCCAGCTTGTAAAGAGGATACTTAGATACTTGCAAGGCACAACCCAACTAGGCCTTTGCATCATATCAAACAGCACACATGATCTATATGGTTTCTCTAATGCAAATTGGGCAGGTTGTCAAACAAATAGAAGATCCACCTCAGGCTATTGCACGTTTCTTGGAAGCAATTGTATCTCTTGGAGTGCAGAGAAGTAACCAACAGTTGCAAGATCAAATGCAGAAGCAAAGTATGGGGCAATGGCATCCATTGCAACTGAATTAACATGGATTTCTACTCTACTCAGAGATCTTGGCGTGCCACTACTCAAAACACCCTCTCTACTCTATGACAATATGAGTGCACATTATTTATGATTGTGAATCCTATTCTACATGCTAGAACAAAGCACATAGAACTTAATTATCACTATGTAAGAGAAAGAGTTGCCCTAGGCTCTTTGGAAACCAAGTTTGTTACATCTCTTGATCAACTTGTAGATATCTTCACAAAACCCTTGCTTAAGAATCCATTCAAGGTGCTGCATGACAAACTTGGCTTGTGTTCTCTTCCACAGCCAAGTTTGAGGGGGAATATAAGGAATGAAATCAGCATTCAAGCAGTCAAGCAACAATCAAGCTGTACATCCCACAATCACAATAATCTTCCCAAGACATCTCAGCAATCTTCTCAAAGTCAACTAATATCTAATGTTAGGAAGAAAATCAATTACACTAGCTGTATATAGTAATTTGTCAGCTATATATTTTTTATAGCATTCTTTCTATTCTTTGTAAACCTTCCATACATAGATTAGCTTGTACATGCTACTGTATACATACATATATATATATATATATATATATACATACATATATATATATATATATATATGTATATGAATGAAAGCACAACTCTCTATCTCAACTCGTGAGATAGTATTTCTCCAAACATCTTTAATAGAGTGCACAAATGTCAAGCAATGCTATTGTAAATATGAGATCACATAAAAAATTAATTTTTTTAATAGTAAACTCTACTCTTTAAAATAATAAAAAAAATGTAAGGTAGTACTTTCACAACCCTTAATTATATCTAACATTACTCTTATATAAAATATTGATAAAAATTGATAACTACAACTCACATAAAATAGACTGCAACAATCAAGTTTGTAACCATGCCTTCAACGAAATAATTTGTTCATCAAGAGAAATATTTCACTGTCTAAAAGACAGACACGCGGTATTATCATCCTATCACAATATGTTATATCAATACAAGTTAGGGTAATTCTACGTACAATCGTGAATGTGTAAATACCGTTTAATCACTTTGAAAAAGAGTATGATCTATTATTAAAAAATTAAATTTTTTCATGTAAATATTATATTTTATTCATTTTTTTTTAAATGATTGCACGACAGTTGCATAATTCACGGTTGCAAATATCTTTTTTTATAAAAAATTTAATTTTTTTAAATACCAATTCAAAATTTTTAAATTTTAAAATAATAATAATATTATAATAATATTTTATTTAACTTTTATTTAAAATCTTCTGATCTCATTTGATTGTTCAAACAACCTCTTTTTCCTTCAACAGTCATGTTAGCTTTTGCAAAAGACGGGGTACTCCTTCATTTGTGTGAGACGGCCATTTGGACGAGTTAGCCGAGTTTGGAAATACCCACAATGTACCCTTAGATGCTACCATCATCTATATCCTCCCATTTCAATTGACCCGTGTAGCACAAGAATGGCTTTCGAGGAGAGCAATTTCATTTGCTCTTTTCTATATTTTTTATTCATTTTTTCCATATCTTTAAATATATATATATATATATATTTTAAAAAATTCACAACATCATTAAAAAATATTTTCTTAATCACTAAATTAAAAAAATTAAAAAAATAAATAAATAATTTATTAGGATCCATCTTATCCTTGGTGGAAGTATCTTTTCTCATTTCATTTTCATATGAATAATGCTACATATAATTATTTTTACATACTCCATATGCATTTTATTAATGTGATTGACTGTATTAATTTTTTTAATACACAACTAATCATATTAATAGAGTGTACAAAAAAATATACATATAAAAATAACTGTAGATAAAATTTTTATTTTCGTATTATCATCATATGCTAAAGTCCTATACAACACTACCACCATGACTATATTGGGTGTACCACAATTACCATAGTCATCATTCTATGGAATATAACTTTGGGCTTTTAATTATTCGAAAGAGTAATGTTATATTAACTCTTTCATTTTATTTTTATCTTATTATATAAAATATAACACATTTACTAGTAGATAATAAAGAATCATCAACTAAAATAATGAAAAATTATATATATCACATTACCATTTCACTTTCTTTTCACTATATAAGATTTGATATATTTATCATCATTAAATGATTATTTATTAGATAATTTTTCATTATCCAATAATGATAAATATGTGCATCTTACCTAATGCGATAAAAATATAGTATACAATATTACTTTTTTGAATATATTCAGCCCAAAGTTTTGAAATTGACAAAAATAGATATGGCACGTGTGAACTGTGCTGGTCTCTCAGAGGTGTCTGAAACAAGAAAAGTTATTTTTTTAATTATTATTAAAATCCAGAAAACTAATAATAATAGAGTGGGTGTGCAGCCATCGACTCGGAATTTAAATTTGGATGTTTATAAGAGTAATTTTTTTTGTAAAATTTTATATATTTTTAAAATATTTCTAAATAATTTTTAAAAAAAATAATATTCATAGTATTAATAAAAATATTTATTTAATTATTAAGTGAAAAAATATAAATAAAATATCGGAAGAAATGCTCCCGACGCATTATTGGATCAAGCATTTCTCTTGCCAGCAAATGCTATCAGAGAAAATAATTAAAAAAGATCATCAGAGTTTCCGCGCACGTGTTGCCGACCTCCTCGGCTTCCTCGCCGTACAAGAAAGGTTGGCCGAGATCGCAGCAATAGCATGTGTCACATTTATTAATTCCAATCTCCACAAACAATTGTAAATATTAAAAAAATCACTAAAATGAGATATCTCAATAATTACTATTGTTTCTATAAATATTTTGATTAATGTTAAATGAGTAATAAATTATACATTTTATTCTTATTTTGATTTGAGTTTGAGTGCCAATAAATATGGCAATTGTCGCTACTTTAAGGTATAATTTGGATAATGAGATAAGACAAAATAAGATACTTTTAGATTAAAATTAAAAGTTAAATAAAATATTATTAAAATATTAAATTTTAATATTATTATTATTATTTTAAGATTTAAAAATTTTGAATTATTTATTATATTTTGTGTAGGAATTTAAAATGGTTATAATTATGAGATGGGATGATATGAAACTCTTTATGTATCCAAACTAAGCTTAAATAGATTCTATTTATATACTAATCTTAGATGTGAAATTCTTGGACACAATACTGCTTGTGTGTTAGGGCGGTAAAAAAAATTGAGCTTGAAGTTTTTATCTAATTTTTGTTTGAGTTTATCTCGATAAGCTAAGTTCTCAACTCGAACTCAATTTTGATTTCGCTTGGCTCGAGTTTTTTTAAAATAATATTTCATAATTAAGAATTAGAGAAATTGCAAAAAAAATTCTAAATTTATAGAATTTTTATAACTAACAAGTAAATCCTCTATTGAGTTTAAAAATTGTAAAAAATTATAAATGACTAATATGTAACTAGTTGTTATTTATTCATAATAACCATATATTATATGTCTACATAAATTATTAATACCATAGACATAATATAACAGTATATATCAACATTTCATATATTGTTCATGTATACTAATATATGAAATTATTAAATCTAACTAACGTACTATTGTATAAATTATAAAGCTACGAAGTAAATTCAATATATAGATATATGTGACTAGCCATAAGTAATTAGGTTATATACCATATATGTAATTACAAAAGGTGTGATGCTTATATTAACTAAGATAAACACATTTATTAATTTATGAATGAGTTTTAATTGAATCGAGTTAACGAGTTGAGTCAAGTATAAACGAGCATACCTTAATAGGCATTGCTTAGTCGAGTTTAGTTGAGGATGTGTCAGGTACTAATTGAGCGGATATCTGTTTTAACATGCGAGTTTTTTTCCTCACAAGTTGAATTTGATTCTAGTTTAACCAAGCGAGTATTGAGCAGGCTGGTTCATTTATAACCCTATTGCGTGGTGAGCTTTAAGAGAAGAGAGATATATAGTAAAATTCTTACATGATGATGAGAGAGAAGAGAAAAACAGGACAAAAGGAAAAAGAGAAATGTTACACACAACTATTTTTGCTTACTCTTTACACATTCTATTGATATTATTGATCGCATTAATTTATTTTTAATACGCAGTTAATCATATCAATAAAGTGAGTATAAGAGTACGTAGAAGTGACTGCAAATAAAATTTTTGAAGGAAAATTGATTCTTGGCATCATCATGCAACTAATTCATTACCATCAGGAGAGAGAACCCATAAAATGAAGTACAAAAGAAAAATGAGTTCTTGATCTCATCATGGGGCTTGTCTCTTCTATTGCTATTTCATGAAGTGTAAGTATTAAGCGATAACTTACCTAAATTATCAGAAAAATTTGAATGAAAGTAACGTCTTGTTCCAACAGTAAATGAGAAAAAAAAAAAAAAAACTGTTGAATTGTACGTGCTATCAACAATTATGGTATTTTAATTATAAGAATGTAAATAGCTTCTTCTTCCTTTTTTTTTTTTTATTTTTATTTTTTTTTTAAAGACTGACATCTTGCAACTACATGACCTACTTCAACCCAAGAAGTTATCATCACAAATCATGGTGTATCTGACCTAACTCCGCATAATTACTTTCATTAGTTCGCTTTTATGTCTTGATGATTACTCGTTGTCTTTTGCTTGAAGAAGATGCAATCATAATAACACTTCCATAATGGAACCAATTATTGCGGAAAGAGAAACTCTAAGACAGCGTTCATGACATTCGGATTTCTTGTTATATTCCAATGAAAACTAGATGAATAATGATACCCTTAGTACTTAGCAACAACGTTTCAAAAAGCCTGGTGGTTATAATTAGTTAACTTTGTGTATTTTTATTTTTATTTTTTCTCCTTCTCTTTGAATTTTAAAAAGCCCGTCACTGTGCTCAAATCCTTCTTTCTCTTCTTCCATCGAGTCCATCTCTCTCTCCTCGCACCCAAATTGACGACCCCTCGGCGACGGTTTCTATCATCGATAGTAGGCTTACGTCACGTTGAACAATCCACCAGCCATATACATTATCATAGCATCACAAGGACGCCAGCAAGCATGACGTCTACTCACCATTGCATTTTTGCGACCATTGCGGTATTCTTGGCACCGTTGAGAACTAGAAGCCATCGTATCCACATAAAACATCACACAAGATTGACTAGCAGCCTTGTGCTTGCCACTCCCCCCCCCCCCTCTCTCTCTCTCTCTCTCTCTCTCTCTCTCTCTCTCTCTCTCTCTCTCTCGAATGTGGAATAGTGGCTAGGTGAAGGAGAGGAGGCGCGTCGAAAAGTGGCTACACAAAGGGGAGGAGGTAGGGATGGGCAGTGAGACCTTGCTACCCTTCACCCTGCCCAACCATTTAGTCCCACTTGGCTTGGGCAGGGGTCCCCATCTGCAAACAGGCGATGTGCGGGAGGATGCCTGCATGGTTTTGGCTACTGGGGGATATGTCTAGGTTGGGCCCAGCTTTACCCTATCTTGGGCCCAGGCTTTTCTCTTTGAATTCAGGCCCATGCTTTTGGTTGCCGGGAGATGGGGCTTACCCTATCCGCCCAGCCCAAATTCATATATATAAACAATTTCGTTTAATACTTGCAAATGAGTATATAAACCAAAAAACCCTAGCTCATTCCTTTCTCTGTCTCTCTCCCTCCGCCGTTCTTAAGTTCTAAGTTCTATCCTCTTCTCTCTTCTCTTTCATTGTGTTTGACTGTTTGTACTTTGTTATTTCTTGAATTTGTTGTTAGATAATAGATTTGTGGAGTTATGGATGGATTTGTAGATTTGTTGTTGTTTTCGGTTGTTTTAGATTTTTTTTTTTGTTTTTGAATTTTTCCGATTGTTTTTGCTGTGGTTGGCCAATGGGCAAGGTGGGGTGGATGGCTGTTGGGGCCAATCTACCCCTCAGCATCTAGACGGGGGCACTTGCCCACAAGGGAGCGGTGCTAGGAACCGGGGGTCCAAACTAATGATTAAGCTGTTTAGACATAATCATTTAGGTTTCGTTTAGTTACGCAGTTTAGATAAAATATTTTACATGGTAGTGAGATTATTGAGTTAAGATGAAATGAGATGGTTTGTAAAAAAATATGTGTTTGGATAATAAGATGAGATGATATAGTTTTTACTTTTTTGAGATTTGATAAAAGTGTGCGTCTACCAATTATTGAATATCATTTAATAATTATTGGGTAATAGTTATGAATATATTAATAAAAAAATAATATTTATGAGTAATTAAAAAATCTACCATAACTAAATTTAAATCCCAAAATATATATTTTTTGTTATTGGCCAAAATTACTTATATTCCCAAAAGTTAAAATTTCTTTGTTAAAAGATATTGTTCTAATTATGACTTATTTACTTTTATATATATAGGAAATTCGAAAATTTTTAATTCTAATTATAAATTAGAATAATTTTGATTATTGTAATAGATAATTATATTTATTAAAAGTGTGGTGGATATTTTTGAGAAATGGGAAGGAAAAATATGAGCAAGGTAATTGAGAAATGGCAAGTGGTGTTCACGGAAAGGAAAAAAAAAAAATATGTACTAAAATGGTGTTGGGGAAAGGCATGTGGTGTGCAGTGCTAGCACTTTTCCATCCCAAAAATATAGGAAGACTGCGGGTCACTGAAGAATTGTACTATTCATTCACTTTTTAATGTTTTTAGTCAGACAGTAATTGTATTTATTGAAAATCGGTTAGATAAGATACAATTGTGTTTCATCGTTTGGGATAGGTAAAGCAAAGCAACAATACAGTTCAAATCTCATCCCGATATCCAAATCAGACCTTAATGTTCTATAAATATTGTCCGTTCACGCCTTTTTCCGTTAAGGGTGAGGATGAATGCCAACAATATAATGGATAATTAACTTGCTGTAGTGATTGGGCAAAGGTGCAATGCTTGGAGGAGTACATGCATAGCATAAACAATAACAGGTGTGAAAAATATAAATAAAGAGAAGAACGCACTGATTTTAGGCACCAAGGCTTACATTTATGGATCTTGGGTATGTGAAACCTATTATAAACCATCTTGAATGGAAGCACTCATAGTCTCTAAAGCTCTCAGTTACATTATTCATGGAGATGGAGATCAGAGAAAGGGGAAGGAGAGATGTTGCAGCTTAGGTCGCTTTCCTTACTTTTTAAGCATTGCCAGCTTCAGCCCATCTTTGTATCCCATCAACCGGTCATCACTACTTCAAGACCAGCTTTTCTCTTTATCATCATTGTGGGACTCTGTCAGTTTATTTTACTTTCAACATTTTCGAACTTATTTTATGTATCTATTTTTTCATTTATTGTTTCATATGAATTTAGAAGCAGAAATGGAAAATTTATTCCACATACAAAAAAATAGAAGCTACAATATTTCTAATCTTAAAATAGAGTAATGTTACATATAATCGTAGAGTGTGCAAGCGTCGTACAGTCACTTTGAAAAAGAATAAGATTTACTATTAAAAATTAATTTTTTTATGTGGGTCTCATATTTATTTATTTATTTTTAAATAATTGCGCGACACTTACGCACTCACGATGCAACTATCATTTATCTATTTCTAGTCTTAAAATAAAATGAAAAGGAAATTCTTTTGGCTTTTTTGCATTGCCTACTCACGAACCTCTTTCTATTTTTTGATGCAATTAAAATCTCAGGACAAGGGTACGAGAGCTAGCTGGTGAGAGAGTATGAGCTAAAATTTCCAGAAAAATACATTCACAAGTAAATTCATAGAAAAATATCGTAAAAGATATTATATATGCTTGGAAACCAAAATGGAAGGTTAAATTGTAGGGCTTGTTGGTTTCGACACGAATGGTGGACTTTTTTAGCAAATTGTTGTTTGGTGCGCATAATCTTTGATTTAATTATGATTTTTATAAGAATTATTATATTCTTAATTTAGTGGTAGAGTACACCATTTACATTATTTAAATGGTAAGATTTTATTTATAATATTTAAATTTTAAAATTTTTATATTAGATCAAATTATGTAATATAAATATTTTACAATATATATGTGTTCTATACACCGGTTATAGATAAGGGTATAATCGGTCCGGTCTGATTGGTCCAAAGGGGGATTTTTGGACTGGACCGAAACTTTTGGTCCACCCATTTTCTACCCCAAGACAAGACCAATTATCTATCGGCCCAATTGGTTCATTTAGTCCATTTTGGTATAGACAAGTGCAAATTAGACCACTTTTTGTTAAAGACCCAACTTACTTTCTATTGTGTATTTTGGCCCAACATTATAAACTAAATGATAAATATTATATAAAATAATAAAATTAAATTAAGTGAACTATTTAACATAAATGATCTAATCAATTCATTAATAAAATTATTAATTATAATTATATTAATGATGTTATGTCGTACTCAATAATATGTGTATGAATTATGATAATTAATTCATAATGGCATATATTAAAATTTTAATATTTTATATATGGGTAATGAATAATTGGATCATGGAAATTTTATACTTGTAACTTAGGTATCTTACCAAAAAAATGTACCTAAATATATATATGTTGATAACCAGAACTTCATTAAACTAAAAATCGCATTAATACATTAATTGTTATCAAACCATAAACCATGGTGAACAAAAGAAGGGATTTGCTCCCACCATACATTGATATCAACAACGTTCCAAGCCTAATGAATGAGCTACCCTATTCTCCATCCTGTTGACATGTAGTACTTGGACTTGCTAAAAACACAACATCAGATTCTTAATCTCATTAAGCATATTACCAGCACTTGCATAAGAGTTTTATGTGGATTGCAGCTCTTGAACCACACTAAGTCAGTCTGTTTCAATGATAAATTTTGGAATGCCAAGGGGAAGGCATATCTATAGCCCTCTCAACATAGCAATAGCTTCAATTAAGGCTGCCTCATCCACCTCTAGCTTAGTCTTGCTTGTAGCCATCACAATTCCTCCATTTGTATCTCATAGAACAACCCCAACTCCAGCTTTCCTTAGATCAGCAAAAACTGCCCCATCAACATTTACTTTGAGAAAACCATATGGTGGAGTGTGCCACTTAGTTAGCTTTTGTAACTCCCTTGATGCAGTTGCTTGCACAACATTCAATGCTTTGCAGATTGATAAAGTATGTTCAGTCGCTTGAACAGGTTATACCAAATTTTGTTCCATCTGCAACTAGTTTCGTCTATACCATAAACTCCAACAGAGGACAAAAAATAGAGTTAACTCAGCTTCACTGCGTCTAATCTTCGCACAGTTTGAGAAAAATTGAAAGAGGAATGAAAATGCTTGAAGAATGGGAAGAATTTCTGCCATTAAATATGATTACTAGGACAAATTAGCATAGCATGAGTAATATCTTTCTCATGATCTTGACAAAAATAGCACTGAGACTCCACCTCAACCTTTTTCCTCCTAAGACTAGTAAGAGTTGGTAATATATCCTTACAAGCCTTTCAAGCAAACATTTTAATCTTCTTGGGGATTTTCATGTGCCAAATTTTCCTCCAAAGATTTTCGTCTTGCATCTGCAGGATGTTTCCCCATCACCACTAGCCTCAAAGTTCTGAATTGGCTTGTACGCACTCTTGATAGTGAACTTGCCATTTACTTCCTTGTACCAAATCCACGTATCCATACATTGATTTGCTAACAATCGAACATTTAGGATCTCCTTAGCTATACTTGGATTAAAGAGAGCTCTAACCAACTGTTCATTCCATGTCCTAGTTGTAGCATCAATTAAATTGTCCACTATAGTTTCTTCATCCACAATTGTCCCATTTTTGCTATCCAAATCTGATTATAAAAGTCTAGGGCCAGGTAACCAAGGGTCATTCCAAATCTTCACTAATTCACAATTCCCCACACACCACCTACATCTTTCCAAAAGCCAACCCCTTGCTTCAAAAATTCCCCTCCAAGTATAGGAAGGTTTAGTGCCCAGACAAGCTTGGGAAAATATATAATTAGGGTAGTATTTGGCCTTGAATATTCTTTGCAGCAAGGAATTCTCATTTTGCAAAAGCCTTAATCATTGTTAGGCCAATAATCACATATTAAACATGTGTAAATCCAGAAAGCTCATCTCGAAACATGTGTAAATATTTTAATTAGGTGTAAATACTAGATAACTAGAGTATGTGTCATAGCATATCATGTTTTGATTTCATCATATAATATATTAGTTAATTGCTAATAGCATATTAGTTAATATTTAATAGTATATTTAACATATATGGTTAATGATGATAGGTTAAATGAAAATTACATAATTAGGTTGTACAACTACTATATAAAAAATAATTAATATATATACTGGTTAGCCCAGTAAAAATAAAAAATAATAATAATAAAAAAAAAACAACAACAACCATAACCTAGGGACAAGACCAAAATTTGAAAATTTGAAAACTAATGGACCGAAACCAACCATTATTGTTATCTGTAAAGCCCAAACTAAGCAAAAACAATTCAATCCAGTTGAGTTTTCCAGTTCAGACTAGTTAACTTACAGCCCTAACTATATAATTGAATTTTTCTTTTTATAAATTTCATAATTTGAATCTTACAAATTAAAATTTACCATTTAAGTTATGTGAATTATGCGTTCTAATATCAACTTGATAATTGAATAACTCATAGAAGTGGTATTAATTGTCAAGTACTACTTCTTATGCTTGTTAATTGAAATTTTTACTCTTTGTAATTTTATAAAATAAATACTAAAAATTTAAAATAAAAAATTTAAATAAATCTGAAAAGAAATTATAACTTATTTAAACACAAATGGCCAAAAATGAACCATGTTACAATCAACTAATACAACCATGCAACTTCATTAAAATGAATTTTAATGTTGTGAAATTACCCTTCATTTAATATATAGTTCTAAAATAGTTATAAATTAATTATCTTGTATGCGAGAAAAAGGGAATTGTGAAAATTAATTAGGAAGAAATGAGTATTAATTGAGACAGATTGAAAATCAATTTCTAAATGTTTTACTCGAAGCCAATTTTCAAAAACTGAAGACTTGAGTTTTTCTTATTATTCAGTTTTTATTGACTGGACTTTTTCAAGCTCGTCTAAGTACTATAAATTTTAAAAGTTATTTTGAAAAATATTTTGCATCGAAACAAATAAGAGTTGGAAACTCAGTGACTCCTACTTGGTTTGATTTATATCAACACATAGTACATGAAATGCTTCAAGCATTTTTAGAATTTCCTTTTCCAAAAGCTAATTATATGTGTTGATGTCGTATTTCACAGGCCGAGTAGTTCCAAAGAAGCCCAACCCAATGACCTGCAACTAAGAAGAAATGAGAGTTCAGGAGTAGCTCGGGGCACCTGCAATGCTCAAGTCAGTGGGTGTTTTCGGTGTAGATTTTGGAGAATGAAGTGTTAAAGTGTGTGTAGAAGAAGAGTAGGAAGAAGAAGATCTAGAACCCTCCTCGGCGAGGGCAGGGGGTATTTATATCTAGCTTGGGCTCGACCTCAGAGAGGGATCATGGAGTGTCAGTATGTACTCGGATCAAACTTGTTGTCAGCCCCTTCATCAGGCAATAGTGTGCCAGGGCAAGGTCGTGCCAACTATTGGCACCCCCGAAAGCACATTGTTGTGTGTATAGTCCTCAGTGAGCATTGGATGCATCGTGATCCCTAACTGTGGCGTGGCCTCCTCCATGTCCCATTTAATGCGGTGTGTGTTTGGTCAGATGTGCCTCATTTCAAGACATGGCCAGTCACCGAGGCTCTGGGGCAGGCATCATTCTCGTCCTTGTTCACAGGGTCCTATCGGCCACTTGGGTGTCAGGTAGTTCTTGACTATGTGATGGGGATGCAAGAAGGACCAACCACTTGTCACGTATATATTGATCGGATTTGTTGGCAATTCCCTTGATTTTAGGAGCTAATGTGATTTGGAAGAAGTTGGGCATTTGAATGATTTTTAAATTAAGAAGTTTGAATATCGATTTGTTCATATGTTGGATTTATTTCCCTTAATTTTAGGATTTGTTTTGGAATGCTATCTTAAAAAAAAAAATTGTTAGAGGGAATAATTGGGGGAGGACTAACCGAACCCTAAGGTATTTAAATATTTTGTAGCTTTGTATTGAATTATTATGCTGTTTTTTTAATGAAATTTTAATATCTTATTTTCGAGAATGGAGTACTAGTCCGAATTAGTCTTGATTTTCATACTCCAAACAATTCGGATCTTGGTGTTGCCTAAGGTAACCCTTGATTCCAACACAACTGTAAACACCTAAATGTGAGCGAGGCTTCCATCTTTGGTACTTTCATTCTGAGGCATTCAACCCGTGGATAGGAAGCCAAGGAGGAAGATCATGGCCGATCGACAATCGATGCATAGGGAGTAGATTGAGAACCTTGAAACCACTTTGGAGGCACAACAAACCATCACCAATGAACGGTTTGGGAGGATAGATGAGGTGCTCCACCAATGGGTGAACCAAAGGAGGGTACTCGAGAGTGGAATTGGAAGGCACCATAGAAGAAGGGCCGAGAGACACCATAGTCCCGAAGGTTTTATTAGATCTAGAAGAAGCCAACACCATGAGAGGGTGGAGGATTTGGATTCATCTAATAAAGATTCCTCAAATTTCGATGAGGAATCAATCAAGAAAAGTGAAAGGAAAGAAGAAAACCGAGGTGAGAGAAGAGGTGTTTGTAATGGAAGGCCGATGGGTGAAGCCATCAAACCTAAGATGGACTTTTCCAAGTTTAATGGTGATAACCCAAGCACTTGGGTAAGTAGGGTCGAGCAATACTTCAAGCATAATCACATGGAGGGTCATGCTAAGGTGTCTTATGCCACCTACTTCGTTGAGAGGGGGCTAATCAATAGTGTCAATGGATGAGGAAAACCTATAGAACTCAAATGAGGGAATTGAAATGGCCGAATTTTGTCAATGAGCTCTTCGGTAGGTTCAGGCCGGCGAATATATGGACTAGCATGAGACTCTCTCAGAGATCATGCAAACTGGATCTTTAAGGGATTAACAAAAAGAATTCAAATACTTATCTACAAGGGTATATGGGTGGTCGGAAAAAGCCCTCATTGGGACTTTTGTGGGAGGCTTGAAGAGTGAATTGGCGGTGGAGGTAAAGCTTAAGCAACCGAAAGCCTTGATGTAAGCCTTGGAGGTTGCATGAATTAAAGAGGATTAACTCCAAGATTTGAGAAAGAATAACCGCTTTGAGGTAAGGAAACCACCCCTAGTGATTTCCAAGTTTGGTGCGAACAAAAATTTTAATAAGGACTTTTCACCGGGAGGCCTTAGTGGAGGTGCATCAAATGGAGTCAAGTCACTGCCAACGGGCGTGAAAAGATTATCAAGGGAAGAGATGCAACGACGAAGAGAAAATGGGTTTTGTTTCAATTACAATGAGAGGTTCATAATGGAACACAAATACAAGGTGAAACAAATTTTTCTCATTGAAATGGAGTAGGAAGAGGAGAAAGACTTAGAGGAGGAAGAGCAAGGAGCAATTTTCAAAGCTTGACCTTGAGGACAAGGTTAGTCTTGAAGGGGGAGGACTGATAGAGATGCAAGAAGGACCAACCACTTGCCACATAGATATTGACCGAGTTTGTTGGCAATTCCCTTGATTTTAGGGGCTAACGCGATTTGGAAGAAGTAGGCATTTGAATGATTTTTAAATTATGAAGTTTCAATAATCTAGTTTGAATATCTATTTGTTAATTTGTTGGATTTATTTATCTTAATTTTAGGAGTTGTTGGGTTTGTTTTGGAATGTTATCTTGAAAAATGTTGTTAGATGGAATAATTTGGGGGAGGACTAACCGAACCCTAGGGTATTTAAATATTTTGCAGATTTGTATTGGATTATTATGCTATTTTTTTAATGAAAATTTAATCTCTTAATTTTGATAATTGAGTGCTAGTCCGAGTAAGTTTTGATTTTTGTACTCTAACTAATTCGGATCTTGGTATTGCCCCATGATAACTCTTAATTCATTCATCCAACACGACTGTAAACATTTAAAGCGTGAACGAGACTTCCATCACCATGGCGTGGCCTCTAGCTACGTCGTGACTGGTCTGCCTAGGCTGGGCTAGACTCGGTACTTGGGCTTTTTGGACGGACCTTTGGCACAACTCCTCTCTTCTTCTCGAGCCCTGGGCCTTCTTGTACCTCACAGCCCGAACCCATTGGACCTGGGTTGGCCTTGGAAATAACCCACCGCACAATATGACTACTAGGATTTAGAATAAATCATAAAAAGGAAATGATATTTACAATTTTAGTATATGCAAATTCCATACATTTCATTTAAAAAAAAGTAAACCTCACTTTTTTTAAAGAGAGTGTACATAATTTGCATACCTCATGATTGCAAATATCCATTTAAACTTTTAATACATGTGTTGATTTCACATGTTAACGAAGTAGAGATTTTGATTTAGACTCTAGCTTTGCCTATATAATTATTGAGTAATTCTACATACCATATTGTTATCTCACTTTCATCCTTTTTTTTTTTTTTTCCTAATCAAGCTTATAATATATATTAAAGAGAATTACAGAAGAGGGGGTGGATCCTTTCCACTGTCCAGATACAAAAAGCAATGAGGAATTGAAAAGATGGGTAGGTTACCAAACACAAGGTTCGTAGCTGCCCACTGCGCCACTGAGTGCGCACATCGATTTTGAGATCGATGGATTTTGGTAAATTTCCACGATGGGTGATCTTCTGCATATGATCTGATGTCTTCTACAATGGGAGATATTGACCAGAAAAGGGTAGAATCTTTACAATCAATAGCCGAAAAAACTGATTGAGCATCACCTTCGATTGTTACTGAACTTGAGTTATATTGGAAAGAACTACTGGCCATGACAGTTGCAAGTAAGGCCGCTTTTGCTTCAGCTACCAACGGGATGGAAGAGGCGATTTTTTCTGTGTATATCTTCTGTATATCACCTAAGTGATTTCTTTGAATTGCTGATGCTACAGAAAATTCATTTCTCACTGCTGCGTCAAAGGAGATACTGAAGGATCCAAGAGGAGGAGGGTTCCAATTGAGAGCTGGGATTTTGGTCAGAGAGCATAAGGACCAGGCGTTTTTGTACCTTTCATAAACTGTGGCGAGCTGCTTCTTTATTTCTTCCAGGGAGAAATTTGAGGTGTTGTGGACTTTCTCATTTCGGTTTTTCCACAGAAGATCCAGAAGAACGACTGCATATAGTTGGAAATGGTGGATCTCATTTTCCTGTAGGCCCAGGAGTTTATCCGGATAGATGATAATTTTTATCCAATCTGCACTGGAGTGGATTGGCAGTCTTTCTATATTTAAAGGCCAGCTACCTTGTTGCCATAGTATTCTGACAATAGGACATTTAATAAATAAATGAAGTGTTGTTTCCTCCTCCTGGTCGCAGAAAGTGCATTCCGTGTTGACTTGCTGAGAAATTCTTTCACTGATCTTTGCCTTAGTTGGTAAAATATTCCACAGTATTTTCCATAGGAGGAGCTTATGACGGTCATGAATTTTTAGACTCCACAAAGGCTTAAAAAGAGAGTTTTGATTTTGGTGAATCAATTCATGGTAGTCGACTTGTGCGTGATAAGCTGTCTTCACTGAGAATTTCCCACTGTGATGGAGTGCCCATATTACTTTATCTTCGCCTTGCGATGTTTGAGACAGTGGGATCTTCAAGATTTCCCTTATGCTGGTTTGGTCAAAGAGGCTTTGCAATTTACTCATATCCCAGGATTTTGGATGGTTTTGGATAAGATCAGAGGCTTTGACAAGGGGATGTATGGTATCCATATCCCTGATGGGAGTAGGCTTGTAAGCTTTTAAAGTAGGAATCCACGGATCTTGCCAAATATTGACCGATTGACCATTTGAGATTTGGAAGCATCTTCCTTTTAGAAGCAGATCTTTTGTCTTTAGAATTCCTTTCCACATTGTAGAATCTGAACTTTTTGGGTTTGCCATCCAGAATGATGTGTTCTTTAGATATTTGGATGATAGTATAGAATGCCATATTCCAGATTTTGATCCACTTATCTCCCAACCTGTTTTTGCTAAGAGAGCCTTGTTCATGTTTTCTGTTGATCTGATGCCCAGTCCTCCCATTGTTTTTGGTAGACAGATAGATTTCCATGACTTCAGGGTGAGATTGTGAACTTTATCTTTCGAGAAGCCCCACCAAATTTTTTTTTGCATTTGATCTAGAGTCTTGCATACTGATTTTGGGATTTGGAAAGTATACATGCTGTAAGAGGGAATGGAGCTTGCCACTGATTTTATCAACATTGTTCGCCCTGCTTGTGATAAGAGTTTTGTTTTCCATCCTTCTAGTTTTTGTCTAACTTTGTTTAGCAGATTTGCGTAATTTTCTTTTTTTCTTCTGTTAAAGGAAGTTGGAAGGCCCAAATACTTCATTTTTGCCGAGGAAGCTTTATAAGGGAGCCAATTTGAGATGTCGATTTTGTCTTGGTTGCTTGCATTCCTTGTGATAAAAATGGATGATTTTGAGAGATTTATTTTTTGACCTGACCAGCTTTGATATTCTTCTAGACATTCTGCTATTGCCTTTGCATTTTTTTCAGAAGCTTTTGCGAAAATGATTGTGTCGTCTGCGAAGAGTAGATGGGAGACTGGCGGGCTGGTTCTACTTAATTTTATCCCTTCGATCTTTTTTTGTGCTTCAGCTCTTAATATTAGTCTGGATAGAGCTTCTGTGACTAAGGTAAAAAGGAAAGGCGATATCGGGTCTCCTTGTCTTATGCCTCTCTCTGCTTTGAAGAAACCTCTTGGTGAGCCATTGATCGTCACTGAGAATGTAGCCGTTGATATGCATTCCTTTATCAAGTTAATCCATTTTAAGCTGAAGCCCAGGCGGTTCATAACTTCAAAAAGAAAGTTCCATTCCACTCTGTCAAAAGCCTTTTCCATGTCCAGTTTTATGGCCATCAAACCTTTTTTCCCGGATTTCTTTTTCAGTAGATGGAAAAGCTCATGTGCAATCATTGTGTTTTCTTTTATATTTCTTCCTGGGACAAATGCTGTTTGCAAAGGGGAAATTATTTTGGGAAGCAGCTTCTTTAGTCGATTTGCCATGATTTTGGTTATGATCTTATAACTGACATTTGTGAGGCTAATAGGGCGGTAATGGCTTGGGGAGCTTGGACAAGATGATTTGGGGATCAGCGCAATATTTGTGTGGTTCATCTGTCTTAGAAGCTTTCCGCTTAGAAAGAAGTTTTGGATTGCCCGAGTAACTTCCACTTTTATGATGTCCCAATAGTGCTTGAAAAAAAGAGCTGTCATGCCATCGGGCCCAGGAGCCTTGTTGTTTGGGATTTGTCTGAGAGCACTGATAATTTCTGCTTCGTCCGGGATTTTGCTGAGCATATTGTTTTCTTCATCTGTTATTTGCTGTTCGAATAGCTGACCCAATTGTTCCGGAATTTGAGGCTTTGATGAAGTGTATACAGATTTGAAATAATCTATGAAAGCTGATTCAATGATTAAAGGGTCCATAGACCAATTACCTGGCCCCAATTTGATTGACTCAATGGCATTTCTCCTTCGGCGAATCGTGGTAGTCAGATGATAGAATTTTGTGTTGAGATCCGTTGAAGTGAGCCAAGTAATACGGGATTTTTGCTTCCATAGTATCTCCTCGTTTGCTCTCAGTTTGTGAATTTTGTTCTGCAATACAATCTCCAGCTCTTGATTCCTTGGTGTTGGCGTGCTACTTTGAACTTCTAGCAATTCTTTTTCTGTCTGGGTGATGTTATTCTGAATGCGCCCGAAATGAGTTTTGTTCCACTTTTTTAAGGCTTCCTTTGTTGAGCTTATTTTCTTGCATAGAATGTACGCAGGATTGCCTTGAAAGGTTGAGTTCCACGCTTCTTGGATTATTTGTTTGCTCAACGGCTCCCTGGTCCAGAATTCTTCAAATTTAAAGGATGAAGCATATCTCGAATTAGCTGAAGTGTTGAGTAGAATGGGGTGGTGGTCAGATGCTGAGGAAGCCAGGTGTTGCAGAGAAGCATCAGGAAAGAGAAGTCTCCATTCTTGGTTGACAATGACTCTATCTAATCTTTCTTTAATAAGAGCAACTCATTTTCTGTTGTTTGTCCAAGTAAACTTTGGCCCTGTGAATCCGATGTCTATAAGTCCATTGCGATCCATTAGTGTTTTTAAACCACTAGTCTGGTTGATGTGAACTGGCCTGCCCCCATATTTTTCTGTCTGATTTATCAGATCATTAAAATCTCCCATGCATGCCCACGGACCCGGAAAGTTTTGATAGATAGAGTCAAGGTGACTCCAAAACCTTTCTTTTTGTTTCGAGTGAGCCGGACTATATACATAAGTAAGCAGCCAAGGATGGTGTGAAGGATCAGAGTAAACTAGAACAGAGATAGCATTTATATTAATATTCACAGGTTCTAGATCAACTCCCGGACGCCATAACAACAACAAACCCCCTTTTTTACAAACAGCAGGCGAGTGCGCAAAAAGATGGAAACCAAGACTATTAACAACAAAATTAGTGCGGTCATCCGACACTAAGGTTTCCGAAAGGAAAATGACATCCGGATTATGTGATCTAATACTAGCCCTTAGGGTTCTAATTGCCTTGGGTCGGGCAAGCCCTCGGCAATTCCATACTAAAGTCCTCATGGAAACTTTGGAGGCATGTTTGAGCTTGCCTCAAGAGCTGACTTGGACTTTTTCTGGGTCTGAGTTGCTGGTCTAGAATACGGATTCACTTTTCCTTTTCCTTTGAATTTTTCCTTAGAATACGGATTCACTTTCATCAATTTAAACTAAATAATTGATTCAGTTTAAATTGATGAAATCATTATGAAAAATTATATATATCATATTATCATTTTTCTTTTATTATACTATATAAGATATAGTGTATTGATCATTATTGAATGATCTTTTATTAAATAGATTATCTAATAATAATAAATATATCACTTCTTATATAATCTCACTTCATCCTATTATATAAGAAGTGATATATTTATTATTATTAGATAATCTATTTAATAAAAGATCATTCAATAATGATCAATACACTATATCTTATATAGTATAATAAAAGAAAAATGATAATATGATATATATAATTTTTCATAATGATTTCATCAATTTAAACTGAATCAATTATTTATGTTTATATCTTAATAAAAAAATAATTTATATCTTAATAAAAAATACTATTTTATTCTAAGCACGTATACCACCAAACTACTCGTGTCCTTTGTCATGAGTTGTCACTTAAGATTATTAGATCGAAACATTGGAAAATTCCAAAGGATGATATAAATACAAAGACATAATTTTCCTTAACGTGAAAGAAAGTTAAAATAATTAATTGGTGGTCCATCGTGGTCCATCGAGGGAGGCATGATCATGGCCACAGCCTACGGGACCGTGGCCATAGCTCGTTTATAATTTTTTTTTCAGGTAATTTTGTTATTTGTAACATACATGAGAGTAATATCGACATTTTACTATTTAATTTAATTATATATCTAATCTGAACTGAGGGGGAGCTTTTAATAGAATCTTGATTCAGGAGGTGAGTTGTCACTA
The DNA here is from genome assembly GCF_018687715.1 of Carya illinoinensis. NCBI lineage: Eukaryota > Viridiplantae > Streptophyta > Magnoliopsida > Fagales > Juglandaceae > Carya > Carya illinoinensis. Next base: position 25,474,683 of record NC_056765.1, read on the forward strand.
GTACCATATATAATTCAAAGGTTTCTTTAATAACAAGCTAGCTGTAGTTTGAATTATTATTTTTTTAAATATAAAATGATTTATAGAGTTTTAGAATATGCAAATCTTGTACATATCATTTAAAAAATGGATAAATTTAAAATCTAATAAAATAATCTATTTTTAACGATAGACTTTATTTTTTTCGATCAGAACATGCAAAACTTGTATATCATAATACTATATGGGAATTGAAAAGCTTGAATATTAGGAAAGTGAGTCCCCCTCTCAAAACAATTTGTCCTGTTTGGTTTTACAGATAGTCTCAATTTATTTTATCTCATTTGTTCTCAACATCTAAATATCATTCAAACACAAAGACTTTTTAATTTCAAAATTTCAACTTTTTTATCTAATCATTATAATTTTTTCAAACTTTCCAATAAAACATAAAAACAATTATATTTTTTCAAATTTCAAAATAAAAATAATATTAAAATAATTTTATTTCAATAATATTTTAACTTTATAATATTTTTATTCAACTTTTTCTCTCTTTATTCAAAATCTCATAAAATATCTTAATTCAAATCATTTTACTACTATTCACAAACTATCTTACCACTATTTACAAATTTTTTTCATCTCATATTATCTCATATATATAACCAAACGAGATTTTAATTAAATTGTATACATTTTTTTTTAATACTACTTGGTTTATATTCAAGGACAAATTATTCGAAAGATGACATAACATATTCTTATAATTATTTTACAACACTATTTTAAATAAAGAATAATTTTTACAACACTATTTTAGTAAAGAAGTTGTAAAAGGTGTTGTATCTAAAATGTACAATATTCTTTTACAATTCTATTAAAAATATTTTTGGAAAGGAAAATGATATATATGCAATTAATTTTACAATTTTCTACATAACCATGTGTTAAATGGCCTGGGGATATTTTTGTAAAATAGCTTATTAAAGTAACATAATTTTCAAAAAAATTCCCAATTTAAAATATAATTTTACAAAAAATTATAAAAAAAAAAAAGTTACATGTATATCATCATTTGGAAAGAAAAAATAATGGGTTAATTCAACGGAACAGCCTTTGGGAGTCATTTTGCGGGCAGGGTAAAATTTCTTATAATAAATTTTAGGGTTGTAATCGAGGCTACTAAAATGGAAAATGATAGTATAACTTTAAATATCTCACCAAATGTGTCCACTTATATATTTTTATTTTTATTTTTTTAATAGTTAAGAAAGTGATTATTAGTAAATTTATATTTTTATTTTATTTTTTCTTAATGATTAAGAATGTTTAAAAATACTTAAAAGAAAAGAAAAGAAAAACTCATTTGCACTAGTGTGCAGCTTGTTTGGATTCAGAGAGTATTTTATCTTATCTCATCTAATCATTATAATTTTTTCAAATTTCAACACAAAATATAATAAATAATTCAACATTTTAAAATTTCAATTCAAATTTTTCAAACTTCAAAACAATAATAATATTAAAAAATAATATTCTACTAATATTTTATTCAACTTTCAACTTTCATCTAAAATCATCTTATCTCATATCTAAATTCAAACAAGCTAGTGTGCACATTTAGTATGCAGCCTAGCATTGTCCTACCAAAATAGCATAGGTTGGAGAGCTCAAGGTCATAAAAATAAACAGGGTTTGAGCCGAGAGTTATTTTTCAACTTTACTCATGGTTTTTCAAACAAGATCTTTTAATGAATGTGAATCATTAAAAAAACATTAAATTGCAAAAATGATTAGATTTAATGAAAATCTTACCACTAATATATACACCCTACACTGAATTATAAAATTAAAGATTTTATGAATGAAGAAAAGATTTGAAATAATAAAAAAAAAAATCATCTTACACTTTTCTAAATTTCTACCTAATTAATTATGAATGTGTGACTCCTCTAGCCCCAGCTTGGAATCGGATGGTGGCTGAACTGTCAGGACATGGTAACTCAAGGCTACATACTCTCTTATATGACAGTTAATATGCAATAATCCTAATGGAAAATAATTTGATTCTAAGTCAGATCGTGAGCAATTCCAAAAGCATGGAACCATTTAAACTAAAATCTCAAAATAACATGTGTTCAAACTCCCAAAATACAAAAGGGCTTTAAACCATAACTCTCAAAATTCCAACTTCACCACAATCTGTGACACAAAAAAAAAGGAGTCCTAACTACTGGGTCTCCAAACTTCGAGCGACCTTTTGGGCTTCCATTGTATACTCTCATGCTTGTCTTATATAGCAAGTCACGTAGTCTATCTAGTTTTCTAAAGTGAGAACTCCCTTAAGTTTAGGTGGCTCTAGTGGTATAAAATCCTTTCAGAATGTCCTAGATTTTCTTAAGTTAGTGCGAAGTATTTATTATGCAAGTAATACCAAAATGGTCCTGGGCCTCAAGAGTGAACTCATCCTCAATGAGTTCAAGCAACTCATTCATCCTAAGAGAAATCTTGGGATCTTATAATAGTTTCTATCATTCCAAGTGAGGAATGGTAATGGAAATCACTATTTTAAAAAATCTCAATAAGTTAATAAATAACATACAAGCAGATAATATCAGCATATAAAGGCAAACCACGAGAATGTATGCATGGATAGGTACTTGACCCGAAAACTTGACTTATGCATGTACATTTCAGAAATCAGTGACAGTGGAATCTTATAACAGAAAATCATGCTTGAATTTTCAGATAAACACTTTTCTTCTTTTCATATTACGCATTACTTATAGCCTTATAGTCGTTGTAACAAATGGATGGACACCTCACGGCTTCTCTACGCACTATGGGCTCCCTGGTAGTTACCGCATCACTTCTTGACCCACTTGGCTAGTGGTAACTACGTCAGAGTTCTTATTATGCGGTACTTCGCATTTCCCCTTCACTACATCCATCTTATGGTACCCACTAGCATTAAGTGCTATCTCACTCCAAAATCCTTTAGAAATGATCCATTCGAGGCCCGCTAACTGTGCTTTGTCGTCCTTGGGTTTACCAATTCCAATGCATTTCAAAGTAGACAAATAAGTTTCACTAGGACGTTTCTCCGTCCTAGCATTTGGAGTCTTCACAAATCATGTAATGACATTTTCTTTACAAAGCAATGAACAACCCAAAATGCATGTGACATATACTTTGAAAACTCTTCCTTTCTTTTATGAGAGACTCGATCATGCATGGTTGTGGGTTACACATTTTCATGCAACACTTCTAACCATATCACATTTACAGCTTGAAAATGTTAGAAAAAACGATACAACAATTGATACATAGCATGTCGAGCAAAGACATTTTGATCATGGCAAACTAGGTATGGCCCAATATCACAATATCCATAGGCGACATCTATAAACATGGCAAAGATACGAGAAACCGTATATAAAGCACTCAACATTCAAAAATTCTATAATTCAATTTGTTCAATAAAATGCAAAGTTCATACAATACATACGAACATTATCCAAAGGTAACTTAAGAGCTAACTTACAAATATCCGAAGAAATGAAATAACAATGATAAGCAAGCTGTGAATATATCGTGTAAATCATTAGACAAGTGAGGTAATGAAATCTTAATTCAAGAGTAAGTGTGTGGCTTGCTTAGGATTCATCCCTCTCGGTGGTAGAGCTCCTTTCTTGTCTAGTGTAACTCCTCATGTGTTCAACTTTAAGGGGTTGCCCTAGGCCGAATGACATTCATGCTCATTTAACAACGACTTGGTCTTAATGGCATGCGCGGCATGTGTGTGTATGGTGTAGGCCATACATGGTGATCATCACTTCCCATGGCCTAAAATTTTCAAAAGGAAAAACCTTAGTTGAACCCTAATGGTGGCCGAAAGTCCCTTATCCTTTCAAAGACCATTTTCACTCATGTATGGGTGGTATGGGTGGAGAGAAAAGTGAGTGAGGCAAGTGTATGGGTGGAGAGAAAAGCGAGTATATGGGTGGTATGGGTGGAGAGAAAAGGGAGTGTATGGGTGGAGAGAAAAGTGAGGCAAGTGTCTTTGGTAGGTGAGAAAGTGAGGAAGTTGGTCTTTCCCTAAGGTGGTCATGTGAGAGAGAGAGAGAGAGAGAGAGAGAGAGAGAGAGAGTTATCTTCAAAAATGAAAATGGCAAAAGTGACTCTTGGGTATCCTCTTAGGTGTCGGCCCAAAAAAGCTTCCCTTATATACCTTATCATTTTCCCACACAAGCCCTTCCTCTCATCATCATTTCTGACATAGAAAGACCAAAGGTCTTTGTGCATGGGAGCCATGTGACCCCCTACCTCTTGTTTGGCTGAAACCCCTCCTTTCTCTTCTTCATTATTGTCTTACATTGCAGATTCCAAAGATTTTGTACATATGGTGTGTTCCTTCCTAAATGGCCCTTTATATCCTCTTCCTCTTGTGGTCTAGGTTCAATGAACCCATACTAGTGGCAAGAGGCAAGTAGGTCTTTTTTGACCAAAACCCTAAGGCCCCTAAGGTGTCTCTTCAGTATTTTAGTCATTCTTATCCCTATTCGTTTCCATGGTTGCCATTTGGCATTGGTATGTGTGTGTATCTTGCCTTAGCCAACTCTCTCTCTTTCTTTCTTGTCTTCATCTTCCACTAAGACTCTTCTAGAATTCTTGGAGAATGCGTGTGCCCCTTCCCCATGCATCTCTTCCTCTTCCTCATCATTACCTTTATCTAGAACCTAGTGCATGCATGACACATGGCAAAAGTGGTGGTTTGCTTTCATGGATAGGCGTGTAATCCCTCTGGCCGAAACCCAGTCTCTTTGAGACTTGTGCTTCATATTTTTGGTATCCCCCATGAGACTCTTTCTCTTCTTTCACTTTCATGTCCAAGTTCAATGTATTCTAAAGATATGTTTGCATGTGAGCCATAAAGCATGTGGGTAGGCGAGATGGATGTGTGCCCTAGGTGTATCAAGCCCTACATCCTTTTCCATCTCTTTAGCTTCTTCTAGAAGCCTTCAAGCATGCTTGCCAAGTGCTTTTTCCCTAGAAATCCAATGATGGGATTTCTAGGGAAAACACGAAAATGAAACCTTTTTCCTTCTAAGTAGGCGCCTCTGTGCCCTAAACCCTAATTATCGTTTTTCCTTAACCCTTTTTGGGCCCTTAGTAGCCGAATGCCACTTAGCCCTTTTGGGCCTCTATTGGGCTTTGTCACTTTTGCTATCAGATCCAAGTAGTTTTTCATGGCCCTAACATATCCTTAGTTTTTTAAGATATTGGACCAAAATCTATCTAAACTAAAACAACAAGTGAGAATTTTGAAAAAAAAATTAGGTTGTCATAGAATGGGATAAAAATAATAAAAATTGCATGAAAGATAAAAAAATTGAAAGCTAATAATATGTAACTATGACCTATAGATTAATTGTAGGTATTTTATATAATCTATCCATTACAATATGTAACTCATCGATATTTATCTTTAATAACAATATGTTATATGGCTACATAAATTACTTATTAATAATTCACACATCCATGATCACATAGACTAGGGGTGATACCCACATATACGGGGGCCCCCGCATATGTGGGGGGTGGTGTTTCCACCTCCTATCCGCCTTACCTCCCACCCACTTCAAGGGTATTGATGCCCCATTAGGCCTAAAAATCATTTCTAGGTCCAAAAGTATTTTTTTGGACAAATTATTATATAATTTAAATTGAAAATTAAAATTTATGTTATTTGTTTTTTAATGTGTTAGACTTGTTCATAAGATTATATTGTATTGGTCACCTAGGCCAACCTTTACATAGGAGGCCAAGGTAATACAAGAGTCTTACTTGAGTCCTACATTACTAAAATAAGACTCTTGTATTGTCTTGACGTCTTATATAAAGGTTGGCCTAATGGTCCAATGCAATACATGTACAATCTTAGGAAAAGTCTAACAAATTGTAATATATATATATACAATTTGTAAAACATATATATACATATATATATTTAAATATATAAGTGGGGGTAGGGTGGGGTTGGGCATTGCCTCTGCTAGAGGACTAGATATGGGGAGAGTGGTCCCACTATCCTTCTTTGCAAATGGGCGTCTGCCCAACCCATGCGGAGGTGGAGCTAACAGGGGTGGGGCAGGGGGTTGCAGGGCACCATTGCCCACCCCTAACATACACCGTACATGTGTGTATATTTATATTAGTTTTGAAATAGTGACATGGTATGCGTATGGTAGTGTACACATTATAAGATAAAATATATTAGCATTTTTTATATGTTTCTTACATGCTAGTATATAAAACTACCAAATCCTTTTTATTGACTATTATATATATATATATATTATCTTTGAGAGTTGGCTCAAGTGGTAATGACCTTGATTTTGGTGGTATGCTTCATCCAAGGTATAAGGTTCAAATCTTTTTAGATGCAAACAATCTCTATGAGTTACTGGACTGGGGAATTTTCTTCTTAAATTACCCAATGTGTATATGTTGAAAACTTCTTACCAATGGCCTGTGCAGTCCTGAGATTAGTTAAGACAATATTCTCGAACACCTAGTGCCAATCAAAAAAATATATTATGAAATAATAATATATTTTAATCACTTAAGTACTTGAGTAACTAACTTATAACTATGGACTATATTCAATATTTAGGCATTGAATGACTAGGCATAAATAATTGGGTTACATGTTACATATTTAATTATAAATGTTGTTATGCTTATCTTATTAAATTTAATATGTATAAATACATATCTATATACATATGTAAGAGAATTAATCTATAAAGATAAATTGTATATAGATATTCAATGATGTATGATTGTGCTTTAATTGAGCCAAACTAAGGAGTTAAGTTTGGGCACAAACGAGCCTTAATTGAATCGAGTTGGACATAATCAAGTATGCATCATTATCTTCTTTCAGGTTTGATTGAACCTCTTTAGAAGTTCTCCATAAATTTATTCTATTTATTCCTAGTTCATGTATCTAAAGTTAAAACCTTTTATGCTTGCTAGAGCCTTATTTCATGCATGTAAGTACAAGATCTTCTTTTCCAAGCCGTAAGGCCGAAATGCTCAAATGTTTAAACTCTCACTTTTGTTTATCACAAGATCCTAGATCACAAGATCCTCACTTAAGCATGACTCACTAAAAATAAAATTCATGCCATAAGTCTCATTCAAATCATGCACGATTGACGATGGATTTAAATGTAAGAACTCAATTTGCATGTGATGATCGAAAGTCGTAGTTCAAGAACTCACGCGCTTTTTATTTCATTTCTTTGAACCTAACTCTTTATCCTTGAAGATTCAAGCTTAAACGCTATATTTGTAGGTACATGCATGGATACATATGCTTCATCTACAACCTTTAGCCAAGACATGCATTGTTAGATATTCCTCATTCCATGCTTATATATATTTTTGTCGAGTAATGTTATACACCACACCACTATCTCACTTGCATCTCATTATATATGATGTGACGCATTTATCACCATTTGAAGAGAAAGAATCATGCAATAAATGATTATTTAATAGTGATAAATGTGCCACATCTTACTTAATAAGATGCAAGTAAAATTGTAGTATGGTATATAGAATTTTCCTACATATATGTGAGTGCGTGTACGCAAGTGTGGTAGTTAAACTTATAAGTTATTAATCTTTATGGTTTTGCTTCCTATTGAAGAAGAAAAAAAAATCAATATGCAAAATGTGAATGCCACTACATAAACCCACCATCAAGTTTTTACTCGAAAATAAAAAAGAGATAAAGAAATTAACTAAGCTCTATTATATTTATTATTCATTTAGTGTTGCTCGAAATATTCATATAGGCTAACTGTAAAAAATGTTGTAGATTTGCGCCTGCTTGATATGTTCATCTCCCTTTCACTTGAAGAAATCTTTTTTCCATAAGTTATGACCACATATCTCGTGTTTAGATTGTGTTTTCGATCACTACATGATTCACAAATACATGTATGATCTTATCTTCAAAATCAAATACAATGTGGTTTAAGTTAACAAATATGTCTAAAGTATAAGATAAAAGTACGCTGCAGAGGTTTGAAATAATTGATTTCCTTCACACTATCATTGATATGAAAGCCAAATTATATACACTACGTCTAGTGTTCTATTTTAGGATTGATATACACAATTAAGTCTAAAATATGCAACGGTTACAATGGACAGATATGAGAATATTATGCAGTTGTTACGAAAAATGTACACCACAATTTCAGCCTAGATATGCTTCCTTTATACACCTCTAAAAGATTGAGCTGCCATCAGCAAGACCAATCTTGTTTCATAATAATTCAATTCGTTGCCAAGATAATGGCTTGGTCAATAAGTCAGCCAATTGATCTTGAGTGTGAACATGGTGAACTTGAAGATAGCCTTGCTGAACTAAATCCCTCACAAAATGAAGATCTATTTGAATGTGCTTCATACAAGAATGATTGACTGGATTGAAGCTCATATGTGTAGCGCCAAGATTATCACAGACAAGTTGAGGTGCTGTTTTAAGGGAAAAACCAAGTTCTTTGAGGAGATTTTGAAGCCACATGGTTTCGGAAGCAGCATTTGCAAGCGCACGGTATTTAGCTTATGTTGAAGACCTTGCAACGTCTCTTTGCTTCTTGGAACTCCAAGAAATTGGAGTGCATCCTAAAAAGCTGATGTATGCAGAAGTGGAGGTGTGGTCATTCACATTTCCAGCCCGATCTACATATGAAAAAGTTGTTAAAAGACACAAACCAGATTTAGAAATCTGTATACCATGAAAAATGGTTTGTTTTAAATAACAGAGAAGCCATTTTATTGTTGTCTAGTGAGTTTCCATGTGCTTGTGCATGAATTGCGAGAGCTTGTTGATGACGAAGGAGATATCTGGACTTGTCAAGGAAAGATATTGAAGACTTCCAATAATCTGATGAAAGTCAGAGCTATCCATAGGAGCAGTGCCATCAACTAATTTGAGAGATTGACTTATTGAGAGAGGAGTAGAAACATCATTTGCAGCACTCATATTAGTATTTGACAAAAGATAACGTATATATTTATGTTGTGATAAAAATAGACCAGCTTTAGTAGGGACAACCTCTATCCCTAGAAAAAAAAATGAAGAAGACCCATATCCATTAGAGAGAACTTAGCATCTAGTTGCTTGATAATAGAAGCCACAAAATTAGCATTATTTCCTATAATGACAAGGTCATCAACATAAACGACGAAATAAGAAATAATTGAACCTTGGCTGTATATAAATAAAAAGGAATCGGCCTTGAAATTGTGAAACCCAAGCTGAAGAATAGCATTTTTCATAGCTGTATACCAAGCTCGTGGGGCTTGTTCCAGCCCATAGATGGCTTTTCACAATCTGCAAACATAAGTAGGTTTTGGACAAGTCTTTAAACCTTGGAGGTTGCATCATATGAACTGTTTCAGTTAATTCCCCATTTAAGAAAGTATTATTTACGTCCATTTGGCTCAACTCCCATCCATTCATAACAACAATAGTCAGTATTGCTCTAATAGTAGTAGGTTTAACAATGAGGCTAAATGTTTCTTTGTAATCAAGCCCTGGTCTTTGATTGTAGCCCTTGGCAATAAGATGGGCTTTAAACTTATCCACTAAGCCATCAGCTTTCCTCTTGATCCTAAACACCCACTTACAGCCCACGGGATTGCAATTGGAGGGAAAGGGAACTAAGTCCCAAGTTCCATGTTTCATGAGTTCAGTAGACATAGCCTCACGCCACTGAGGTTGAGATATGGCCTAACTCACACTGGTTGGTTCAATGGTTTGTGGGAGAGGGTGTTTGGACACAGAGTTAAGTTGTTTGGCCTTGAAAATTTTATTCATGAACCTAGTAGTCATTTGATGCACGCGCTGAGGGGGAATTGATAGATTTAGGGATTGTGGAGAATGCGGATTCGGTGCGTTCTCAAGCTGACCTAAGGGTTGTGCATCAATTTGAGCATGATAAGGTGAAACCAGCACAAATGGGGATGCACCTAGACTCTCAGATGCAGTAGAAACCGAATTGAGATTTTGTGGGTTTCTTCCTAGGGATTCCGAAACAACAACATTACAAAGGCAATTTAAAGGATTGGAATTACTGAAGAGGATGCGGCAATGGCGTGATCACCTTCCAGAAGAACTGGTGCAGGAGATGAGACCAACGTCGTTGATGGTGGCACGCAAATTGGTGGCAGTTGGACATCGACAAAGAGAGGAACCAAAGTTTGGTTTGGCCATGTGGATTAAGAGTTTGGCTGCGTGGGTTGAGAGGGCACATATTGGGGATATTGTTGATTTTCATTAAACAACATGTGGTGCAAGATGTAGAGTTTATGGGTATGAGACTCCAAACACTTGTAGGCATTTTGAGTTGGTGAGTAACCGAGAAAAATACACAGTTTGGACCTAGGATCCATTTAATTTGAGTTGTTTGCCTGTGTGAGTGGGTAACAGAGACCCGAATTTTTTTAATTTGAGGTAATTGGGCTTTTGGCCAAAAAGAGCTTTAGAAGGGGATCTATTTTGAAGAAGGGGTGTGGGCTGCCTGTTAATAAGATAAGAGGAAGTTTGGAAAGCATATGGCCAAAAGAAGAAATCAAGGGAAGTATAATGGGAGAGTGTAAGGCCCATTCCAACAAGGTGTCGATGACGACGTTAGGAGACACTGTTTTGTTGAGGAGTGTAAGGAGCAGTGGTGTAGTGAGTAATGCCATGAAAGGACAAAAAAGATTTTAATGCAATAAACTCACCACCATTTTCAGAGTAGAGTGTTTTGATTTTGACTTGAAAACGAGTTTTAACAATTTTTTTGAAGTGTGGAAAAATACAAGAAACACTAGATTTATTGACCATGGGATAGAACCACGTATACTTTGTATAGTGGTCAACAAAGAGAAAGTAATATCGTGACCCATCATTTCTGGTGTAACTGGCTAGGCCCCAAACATTAGTGTAAATTAATTCAAGGAGAGTATGACTTTCGAGACTAGTGACACGAAAAGGTTGTTGATGTGCTTTATTAATAGAACACGAACTACATAATAAAGACAATTTTTTTATGTAACTGGAAGACAAAAATTCTTAACGAGATTGTGAACAACTTTGAGAGATGGATGTCCAAGCCGCTTGTGCCAACCATCAATTGAGGCTCATTCATGCACATTTGCAACCATTTGAGATGAGGAAGCCACAATTTTTCCCGGAAAAGTGTTGATGCCAATATCACATGCTCCTCAAAGTAGAGTTGCCCCCATGATCTTGTCCTTTACAACAAAATGAAAATGATGAAACTCAACAAAAATATTATTTTGTTTGGTAAGATGATGAACATAAATTAAGTTTTTGCAAAGATGGGAAACACAAAGTGTATCACGGAGTGTGAAAGTTCGGGTAGGGGAATGTAAAACTAAGGAACCAATGTGTGAGACCGCCAAACCTGAACCATCATCAAAAATTACTTCATCAGTGCCATCATATTCTGAGTGATTAGACAAATTAGAAAGATCACCCATAATGTTGTAGGAGGCAGCTGAATCAAGAAGCTAAGTTTTTTCTTTGCCCATAGAAGTCTGAGCACAGTTCACAGTTGCTCCATTTGAATGGAGTTGTGGACAGGATTTAGCTATGTGGCCCAATTGGTCACAAATTTGACACTTTGGTTGGTAACGTCTATTGGGATTATTGGGATGGGCCCGAACCATGATGAGACCTACGGCCATCTCACTGGACATTATGCTAAAAGGAAGCAGAGTTGTTGCTTCGCTGTTGACCACTGGGTTTTGAAAACTTCTTCACAGTATCTCTTTGTTTCGTCTGGTGTGTATAGTTGGCTGAAGCAACTAGCTGCTAAGTTGCAGCTTCCAAATGTCGTAGGTAGGACTCGTGGCCTACCAATAGATCGTGTACCTCCTCAAACACTAGTGAGGTCTCTCGTACTCGGATTGGCGCAGCAATCTCCCTAAAATCAGGACCTAAACCATTCAAAACATAAAAGGTTAGATCATCATCCGAAATCAGATGATCAATAATGGTGATTTCATCAGCCAATGCCTTGACCGCATGCAAGTAATCAGGAATTGACAGATTTCCCCTTTGAATCAAGGTAAGCTCCTCATTCAATTGTATAGCCCATGTCCTTAAATGACTAGCATAGAGATTATAGAGTTTTTTCCAGGCGACATAAGAGGTTTTGGTCGTGGCTATGAGGGGAGTGATTGTGGGAGATGTGGAGGCTAGGATGGCACTTAAAACGAGTTTGTCCTGCCAAACCCAATGATTTTTAAGTAAATCGAAAGAGGATGTACCATTTGAGGAGGGACGTACGGCAGCACCATTTACATAATCAAGTAAATTGTAGCCGATGAGGAGTGCTTTGAATTGAGCACGCCATTGGGGAAAGGTAGAGGGAGTCAATTTTTCATTGATTTGGGCAGTGATGTTTAGGGCAATAAGAGGGATAGCAGCAGTAGAAAATGGCTGAGTATTGAGGTTGACAATTTGAGTTTGATCTGAGGAAGAAGACATGGTTGATATCGGGATCGGTTGCTCGTGAGAGAGGGGCTCTTCTGATACCATATAAGATAAAAGTACACTGCAGAAGTTTGAAATAATTGATTTCCTTCACACTATCATTGATATGAAAACCGAATTATATACACTACGTCTAGAGTTGTATTTTAGGAATGATATATACAATTAAGTATAAAATATACAACGATTACAATAGACAGATATGAGAATATTATGCAGCTGTTACAGAAAATGTACACCACAATTTCAGCTTAGATATGCTTTGTTTTGATATGAACTTGATGCATGCAATCTTCCTTTATATAAAGATGATCAACAATTTTCATCTTTGAGTTATTCTTATAATTGGAATGTAGTCATGTGAATATTAGAACTTTAATTCCATACCAGATAATAATCATATGTTTTACTTATTCATGTTATAACTGGGTTAAGCCTATAAACTTAAATATGCATATTAAAATCTATAAATTAATTGCAGATTAAAACATATCAAATAATAATTATATGTTTTATGGAAACATTTTTTTGCAAAATAATCATTTCAATTAACCTCATGTTTGGAATGCCAAGTTATAAAGCAACAATTTTGAGATATTTGCAACGACATTTCCCCATTGCAAAAAATTTGTGCCCCTTAACAATGATATACTTTCATTGCAAATGTTTCTTCCCTCATTGGCAACCATATTATACTTTCATTGCAAAAACATTTTTTTCAATCATCAACGATATTAATTTGATTGGTTGGAGAAACCTCTGGCCTCGTTGCCAACAAATTAAAGTCATTGTAAAATATTTTGGTCATTAGCAACAAAAAAATTTCTTTGCAAAAAACATGCATCCAGACGTTGCAAAATCCTCATTTGCAACAATATAATCATGCTGCTATAATTATTATCAACGTATGATTTCGTTGTAAAAAATATATTAGCAACGATTTTGATTTCCTTGCAAATAGAGTTCAAAACTGTGCAAATTGTGTACAACAAAATATAATTTCTTTGCAAATATATTATTTTCTTGCAAAAAAATGTTAGCAATAATTTTAATTTTCTTACAAATAGGAGTTCAAAGCTGTGCAAACCTATTTACCAACGAACATAATTTCCTTGATATCATTTACTTGCGAAATACGTCAAAGCAACTATTTTTTTTTTTTCCTTTTGATTTCTTTGCTAATATGAGTTCTCTTTTTACCAATAAATTATTTCAGTTGCAAATGTACATTTCCAACAATATAATTTCTTTGTAAAAAATATGTTAGCAACGATTTTAATCAAGGACAAAACTGTGTAAACATTTTTGCAATGAAACATAATTTCTTTGTAAGGGTATTATTTCTAGCTTCACAAACACCTTTAACTTCTGCTTAATCCAAATGACAATTAAGAAAAAATGCAACCAGGAAACAAATATAAACTCATTTTCTTTCCCAATGAATGGAAGAAAAAAAATTAAAAGGAAAAAATATCAAAATCCAAACGTTAATGCAAACTTGTTTTGACAAGTCATTAGCATTTCGTTATGCTAATTTAAGAATCAAAATTCTAATCACCCATTGCGGTGCTCGAACCCATGACCAATTCTATCTTCCAATTAAAACCAAAATATATCCTAACAACCCAAATTTTATTTTAGGAAAAATCTAGTTGCAAGCATAACTGCGTACTAATATATGCACCAATCTAACATGATTAATCAAAAAGTAAATTTTATTTTCCTCTTTCTGTCTTTTCACATCAACCAACTGCAAAGAAGGTTTAAGCAAAAACAAACATACCAAATTCTACTTACATTTTTTAACTAGCCATGCTTTCAAGAATCCTTCCCGATTAAATAACTTGCACACTAAAAATAAATAAATAAAAAATATTTGGCATTATCCAAAAATAAATTATCCATTATTTTATGTAATTATACCTAACCACACATCAATCAAGAAGAAGTACAAGAGCAAATACTTTATTATCGAAAAGACATGATAACATGGGTTTTTACTTTCTTAGAAATTTTCACTACATTTTCGAAAAAGAAAATTACATTTTATTCCTTACATTTTGGAATTTTAGAAATGAGAAATTCTAAATGGAAGCCTTATACAACACATATCCACGTAATCAATAAGTGATTTGTCATTTTGGCCTTTTATGTTAATACTTAAATACGTGTTGTTTAAATAGAATGATAAAAATGATAAATCACATGTTGGTTAGGTGGAAGTGTATGGTATAAAGTTTCCATATAACATTTCTCTTTAGAAAATAGTCATCCCATCAAAATTTTGTTCGAAATCCTAATGAACAAATATACCTGATCACGTGTATCATATGTGTCAATCTATGTGTGACATACAAGAGGGAAAAAAAACAACAAATAGTAGGAAAAAAATTATAAATGTTGTAAATATATGAATATAATAAAATACATTCCATGTATTTGACGGATGACTGTTAGAATTTTTACACATTCATGTATTCCTATTTCATATGTTCATATATCCCTTGATTTATGTATTATCATTCTATAAGTTCATGTGTTTACTTGAAAGAAAAACATGGCAAGACATAACTTAACATGTATATAAATATATATATATATATATATATAACTAACCAACATGAATGATGGTTTCTTACCTCCATACATATAGAAATATCTTGACAATAAGTTAGAGACCAACTTATAGTGATTGTAACGTGACATAAATTAGCACAAAATAACATGCATTGAAATGAGATATTTCTAAAAGTTAGAAACTCTTCATTAATAAACTTAGAAATATAAAATTATTGGTTCAAGTAAAATTACCATTTTACTCCTCTACTAGTGGAAAAATGATCATTTTGTCCTTAATTTAAGGATTTTGCATTTTAACTCCAAAACTCACCCAAATTTACATTTATCTAATTAGAAAGATTTAAGACATAACATAATTAAGTTAACTATGCTTAGACCAAAACATACTTGGGCTAAAAGCATTAATTTTTATTGCAATTCTATCCAACTTCAAACCACGTATTCAAACCAATTTATATAACATCGAATATTAAATCCTATGTTTTAAAATCATGCTAAGACCATAAAACATACACTTCAAAACATTATAAACTCCTTACAACAAGAAAAAGCTTAAACACTAAATCACAAGCAAATCTTTGATGCATTTGGGACTATTTCCTTTCCAATAACTCCAATGACTCCAAAAGCCCATAAACATACTTTTAATATATTCATGAGTCAATTATAAGGAATAGCATGCTTGAACAAACAAGTCAAAGGCCACAAAAATCACAAAACATCAACAAATTATAATTGGCTTGCATACTAATTTCAAAATCAAGTACCACATATTTTGATTTTAAATCAAACTATTAGATTCGAGTTTCTCATAAAATAAATTCTCAAGAAATAAAACCATATATCTCATTTTCAAGTTTTAAACATGGTCTGATCATTAATCCTAAGATCACATGGCAAAAATAACATTAAAACACAAAGCAAATAGTGAGCCTCAAGATTATGTCCTAACCGGACCTTAGCATGTATAAAAATTCATTTCATCCAGATCAAAACTATTAATCTCCAAAAATGACTTCTTAAAATATATATCAAAGTCCTAAAATTAACAAATGTGAATACCAAGATTATAGGATCACAATGAGTCATGCTTCCATAACAAAAGATCAACACATACTAAAAATAGAAACAAATCATGCAAAAATTTTAGAAAGACTCTTAACATGCAAAAAGTATAAACACTACCTGTATGTTGACATGTTAACTCTAAACCATAAAAATATAGGACCAAGTTCCACACAATATCCAAACTGTCACCCAGTATGACCTTTGCATGTTTAAATAAATTTTCCATTAATCAAAACTTCATGATAAATCACAAAAAAAAAAAAAAAATTACATCAATGGAAACTAGCCTCAAAGAGGAACAACTTATATAAAGATAGGTTTGCGAGAATTTACTTAAAAAAGCTTTGAAAAATTCAAAAAAGAATAGCCATAAAAGCTATCTAAAATCTCCTCTAGAGTTCTCTCCATAGACAAAAAAAAAAAAACAAAAAAGTGACCAAAACATGAAGAATAAGCCATGGACGACTTATATGGAGTTGGGGTGCTGAGAGGGGGGATGTGAGAGTGATCACTTTACAATGGTTTTGTCTGCTAAATCCATGGCAGCAGCACATGGTTTTTTGCCTTGGAAGCTACCAAGAGATGGACGGTGGTGAGGTGGTTGATTGACCTCCCATCAACCACTATTTGGGGCTAACATGGACAATAGAAGTACATTCATGGTAATGGAAAAACTTCCGCAAGAAGCCTTGCATAGATGGAGTTTTTCAATGGGGCTTAGTGGGCTTAAACCGATTGGGCCACATTAAGGATTTCAATAGAGTTTGGTTTGGGGTTTCGGTTTCTAACAAGTCCAAATCTAAATTTTCTTGACCCTATGAAATTATCACGGTATAAAAGAATAAATAAATATGTAATGATATGAATTTGTCCAGTTAATAGCTTGTGAAATTGATTTAATCAAGTAATTAAATACTAAACTAAAATCGGCCAACATTTAGGGTTTAGGGTAAGCATTTTGGGTTTGGGGAAATCATATAGGGTTTCGGTTTTTACCAAGATTTTGGGATTTCAATTTAATCTCAAATATTTGGAGTTCCACTAGGATTGAAATCTTATTTGCTTTGGCATAAAATGAATGGTTGAATGGCATAGTATTTGGCTTCAGTGGCATGATCATAATGCTTGATTTTCCTTTCTTTCCTTCGCATTTTCATCTCATGATTTCTCTTAATGTCAAACATCCTATACTATTTACCAAGTGTAGCTAAAATCTTGTCAAGTGTCTAAATAAAACTTCTCTAAATTGATTTGGATAATCTACATTATGATTTGAAAATGACTGGATTAAGTATTGACACAAGTGTTAATATTTACTCCAAAAATAGTGAAAATAACTTTGCACCATAAAATCTTAAATAATCTTATGAAATTAGTAGTGTAATTAATTTCATAAATTTTGACTCCTAAGAAACTTGAATAAATCAAAACACATTTTTGAATAGCTATTATTCAAAAAATGAAAATCGTATTATTGTGCTGTAAAATTCTAAATATTCATAAGAAACTAATGGGGCAGACCGTTTCTTAATCCCATACTCCTAAGTAACTCAAATAAATAAAATCGTATTTCTGTCATCAAAATGGGTAAGAAACTTACTAAGCTGACTAACTAAAATTTACATACTTATTCAATTCGTGAATTCTTTTCAAGGTTTTCACGACATTTCTAAGTGTAAAAAAATTCATCCATTAAATTTATGGAAACTGTTACTCATGGTATGCATGGATTCAAATGCAACAGTTACATTATCTGTAAGAAGTCTTCTAGAAACAAAGGCACTTTATGTATGGGAGATGAGAGAAGGAAGAATGGACTTCAGTTTGTTTGCTAATAATTTGGTTATGATCTTGTACCATACATTGTAAAGTTTGATGGCCTAAATTTAGATACTTTGGTTGGTGTTGTGACCTTGGAGATTAAGACAATGAATGTACCATTTAGGTCAGTGGCCCAATAATTTATCTGGAGAGCTGCAGTTATTGTTGCACACACCCATTTACCAACTATTCCCCAGTGGTTTTGAAAGAAGGCAGCTGGGAAGTCATTTGGCCTGAGGGAGCTTAAGCCATTCATCTAGAAAATTGCCTCCTCAATCTCTGTATTAGTAATATCTTGAGCCATCCATCTCGTGCTATTTGAGTAAGCTCGATTACAATCCTAAAATTTATTATAAGCAACTTTATAGTAGAAGCAAATGAGCTCTTAAAACTGCACCGTTGATTAATTTTTACCACTATTTTTTATTTTTAAATAATGATATACGTATAGCCCTTTTTATAATACTTTAAATAACTATATTTTAAATTGATTTTTTAAAAAAAAAATATAATGTGACTTTTATAAGTTATTTTACAAAACTATCCCTCATTTAAAATATGGTTGTGTAGAAAATTGTAAAAATAATTGTATATATATATATCAATTTTCTTTACAAAAATATTTATTACGGATTTGTATAAGAATATTGTTCATTTTAGATACAACACCTTTTACAACTTCTTTACAACTCTATATATATATATATATATATTATCAACCTTTACAACTCTATTTTAAATAGATAACAATTTTTAAGGCTGTAATTGCTTCAGGCCAGGGGTTGAGAACTTGAAGGGGGGTGGGGTTTTAGACAAAAAATTTTAGTCTATTATTTTTACTAGACTGAATCGTTAGCTATTGGTCAAGTTAGTTTGATTCGGTCTAGGAACATTTTTTCATCATTTTTCTATTTTTGACAAAGAAATTAATACAAAAAATTAATTAAATTGGTAAAATTAAAATTAAGTGATTTATTAAACATTTTATATATGGTTAATGAATATTAAATAGTTTCATTATATATATGGTCAATGGTGATCCCTTGGATAAAAATTACATAATTAACTTATAAAACTACTATATAAAAATAATATATTATTTATATAAAAAAGTATTTAAATATATAATACACGTATATTTGGTCGGTCTTGGTCCAATCTCGTCTAAAAAGACTACACCCCAAAATCAGACCAATAAGACTATATGTCTGATAATCTTACAACCCTACAAATTTTATAAAATAATACTCATACTCTTACAACTATATTATATAAAATTACTATTTATTTAAACAAAACTGTAAAATAATTATAAGAAAACATTGAGTTATCTTTTGAATAATTTGTCCTTTACTATAAAACAAGTAGTATTCACCAAAAAAAAAAAATGTATGCAATGTAACTAGGCCTGATTTGGATAGTGAATTAAGAATTGAGATTAGATGAAAATTAAAAGTTGAATAAATTATTGATAGAATATTATTTTTATTTTTATATTTGAAAATTTTGAATTGTTTACTATATTTTATTTGAAAATTTAAAAAAATTGTAATAATTAGATAAAATGAGTTGAGATGGTTTCACTATCCAAACCATGCCTAAGACTAAAAAGGAAATAAATGGCATTCCATATGACACTTAACAATTGGAAGATTGCAACACATGAACACCCTGTGCTCAACCATTCTAGACAAAAAGAGCATCCAAATTGGTTTATGCATATGCATATGCAAAATCACCTCTTTTGGAAATCCACTTTGCCATTTAAGTAAAACTCACATATTGGCTTATGCAAATTTGAGATAAAATAATAATAAATATTATTATTTTATTATTATTTTTACCTAATTTTTTTAATAGAGTTTGCAATTTCCATGTATTGGGTTAAAACACATACTGTTTTAATACATGCAATTAGCAAAGTTTGAAATTCCATTAACACCCAATACAATTATCATTCATTAGGAAGAGTAACCTGATTCCAATGAATTTATTTAAGAATTTGTATGCTAGAATTTGATATAGTAGATTGTAATAATAATGTGTAGCCTTTTGGGCTAGTAATAAGATCTTGCAGCTTTAAAATTGTTTTCATTAATTTATAATAAATCATATATATTACAGTTAAGGATGTGATCATTTCTTCATATGATAACCATTTGTTTTAATATTTAATGTTAAAGCATGTAAAATATTAATATCAAATAATGAAAGTGAATAATTAGGATAACAATTAAAATAAACTGGGTCTTGGAATAAGCTAGATTCAATCTTGCCAAGTAATGAATCATGGATATTATAATGTCTTTCATCTCTGAAACAAAGTAATACCGAAATATTTAGTCAATTTCTGGTAAGTGGTTTTACAGCCACTCGTACCAATCTAATATGTATAAAGCAATATTTCTTGTGACGCCCCCAAATCCCCACGCCCGAACACGGGAAAATTGAGACGTCCGGATGGTGACAACCCGGGTCACCATCCAATCGACGGGTGCCGAGTGTGTGCAAGGCAACAGATGTGTACAGAGAAACGCGCAGTTGATAACGAAAGTCATAACTAAGTACCAGAATTTTTCTTAACGTAATACAAGCTGTTTAAAACGTACATAGATAAAATATTACAAAACACAAATACAGTTTTAACAAATATAAAAGATAGCATCAGCAACCCGGCGGAGCCGCATCCTCGGGCTCAGCCTCCTCCTCTTCGTCCTCTAACTCTGCACCAAAAGCTACGGGACCACAAATGGTACCGCAGGTAAGTAAAACCCAAACACTACCAGATAAAAACACATAAAACTCAAACAAGATACATGAACCATGTCCAATGCATAAAGCCCATAAAACACAAGTTTTCCACACACGCCAAAAACCCATTTGGCCCAAAAACACATCCTTTCCGAAAAACACGCCAAAAGTCACATTTGGCCGCCAAAAGTCCATTTGGCCCAATATCTCGCCAGAAGTCCATCTGGCCCAATATCTCGCCAGAAGTCCATCTGGCCCATGCCAAAAGTCCCATTTGGCCTCACAAACCATTATCCAATTTTAACCGTATGCACCATGACCTCCCCTAGGGGTCATCCGCACACCCTGGCTCCAGTGCCACACCGCAGAGTACCACCGCGCGTGCGACACCTAACAAGCGATGCCCAGTTCCGCGCCCCGCGCGTGCGTAGCCAAGCATCCTCTAGCCCTCACCAGCGAAGGGCCACGGAGTCGGTGAGTAGGGCGATGCCCGGTTCCGCGTCCAGCGCGTTCGTAGCCAAGCATCCCCTAGCCCCGCTCCCGTCATCGCTCTCGACAACTCAGGGGACATCACTCAGTTTATTCCGCTCTCAAGTGACCAGAGGAGCTCCACCGAGATAATAACTCATCCCGGCTTGGGCTCGTGATACACACGCACCCGTAAAACCACTCACGCCAATACACAGGCTTTTCACACAAATCCCACAAACACACGTGCATGCACCATGTAATGCCATAACAATGCATAATAAAATAAACCAACAATCATAACTCAAATAAACAGGCAACTCCGTCCTCCATCCATCCGACCCCCGAAACTCCTCGGACTCAGTCCGGAATCAACAACCAACAACAGTAAATAATTGAATGAGCAATATATATTAAAATCTGAAAATAGGGTTTGGAAAATATTTACAGCGCTATACGGTAATTTTAGAAAACAAGCGGCGTTGCAAACGGCGCCGGAAAAGCAACGTCACAGTGAAAATTCACTGTGGCCGTGGGTTGTGAAATACCCACTTTTGAACGGGGACAAACTAGGACACGAGATTGATAGGGTATGGTCTAGGGATGGTTGTGAAGCTATTGGAAGTGGTGGTTGGCCGTGGGTGGCGGCGGAATCGCTGGAAATGACCGGATTACCCAAAACGGAAACTAAACTCGTAGGAGCTGTTTTGGTGGTCGTTGGAGGCCGGAAATGGGTGGGTTAGGACGGCAAGGAGTCGGTGATGAAGTGGTGAAGAAATGGTGGCCGGAGGTGGAGCGACGGCGGCGGATCGGAGCCAAAACCGTGCGGCTTTGTTGGGCTTTTTCCGGCCAAATGGCCGGCCGGTTGGGGGTGAGCTTGGGTGGGGTGGTCCACCGGAGGGAGGGGAAGAGAATGGGACCGGTGGGGGGCCGAACGGTGGCCGGACGGCGGCGGTCTGAGCTGAAGAAGGGGACGCCGGCGTGAGGGAGAGGGAGGAGAGAGAGAGATCGGGGGGGTCCGAATGCGGGGAGAAGAAAAGAAAAAAAGAAAAAGAAGAAAAAAGAAAAAGAAAGGAAAAAGAAAAGAAGGGAAAAGAAAAAGGAAAAAGAGAAAAAAGGAAAAAAAAGATGTGAAAAGAAATGAGGTCTAATCCTCATTCCGGGAAACGAAACTAAACCGCCAAAAAGATTAAAACCACAAAACAACTAAAAGAAATAAAACACAACATCAAATAAATTAAATTAAATAAAAAAAAAACCAATTTTAAAACGCAATTAAATTAAAATAAATAACTAATATATCAATTAAAATAAAAACAATTATTTCAGCGAAAATACACTCAAAAGCGGGTCATCACATCCTCCCCTCCTTAAAAACAATTTCGTCCTCGAAATTGCAAATCAACCCCCAACTTAAAGCAAGCCACATAAACGCTCATAAACCAACTGAGATCAAGATTAAAATACATACCTTCATCATTCGAACAGATACGGGTACTGCTCCCTCATGTCCGCTGCTCGCTCCCAAGAGAAGTCTTGAGCTAACGGATCTCCCCAAGCCACTTTAACTAAAGGTATCGTCTTGGACCTCAACTGTTGCTCCTTCCAATCCAAAATCTGCGACGGAACAACTTCGTAAGTGAGATCCAGTTGCAACTGAATACCTGCTGGGTCGACGAAACGTGGCTCTTGCTGTCCAAAGCTCTTCTTCAGGGATGATACGTGGAAGACATCATGAACATCCCCAAAATAATCTGGCAAAGCAACTCTATAGGCGACGGACCCTACTCTCTCCAGAATCTGAAAAGGGTCGACGTACCTCGGATCTAGTTTCCTTTTCTTACCAAAACGCTTAACACCTCTCATGGGAGAGACTTTAAGATAAACCCAATCACCAATTTCAAATGACAATTCTCTCCTCCTGGTATCAGCGTAGCTTTTCTGGCGACTCTGAGCTGCCGCCATTTTCTCTCTAATGATCCGGACTTGGCTTTGCATTTCTTGAATTATTTCGGGTCCAATTACCCTACTCTCCCCAACTTCATCCCAACACAAAGGCGACCTACACTTTCTCCCATAAAGAGCTTCATAGGGAGCCATCTGAATGGTCGCATGGTAGCTGTTATTGTAGGCAAACTCAATGAGCGGCAAATGGTTTTCCCAACTCCCTTGGAATTCCAGGACACATGCTCGCAACATGTCTTCCAGGGTCTGTATGGTGCGCTCTGACTGGCCGTCTGTCTGCGGGTGATAAGCAGTACTGAACTTTAACTTAGTGCCCAAAGCTGCCTGCAAACTCTTCCAGAACTGCGACGTGAACCTCGGGTCTCGATCCGACACTATACTCTTTGGTATGCCGTGTAGCCGCACTATCTCCTTAACATACAAATGGGTCAACTTACCCAAAGAGTCAGTGTTGTTAACAGGCAGAAAATGAGCACTCTTCGTTAACCGATCCACAATCACCCAAACAGAATTCTTCCCACTAGGTGTTCTCGGCAAACCCACTACGAAGTCCATCGTGATATCATCCCATTTCCACTCAGGAATAGGGAGGGGTTGGAGCATACCTGCAGGTCTCTGATGCTCGGCCTTTACCTAACGGCAGGTGTGACATTTCTCCACATATAAGGCAACGTCTTTCTTCATTCCATCCCACCAGTAATTTTTCTTCAAGTCTCGATACATCTTTGTATTGTCGGGATGAACTGAATACGGGGCCGCATGAGCTTCCGCCATGATCCGTTCTTTGAAATCTGAGTCCTTTGGGACCACTCTGCGATCTCGAAACTGAAGTATCCCATCACTATCCATGCTATAGTGCAATGGCCCTCGAGATTTTCGGACTCTTTTCCTGATGTTCAGCAGCTTCGGATCCTTTCTTTGGAGAGCTTTCAATTCTTCAAAATCAGTTACCCGAATATCAAGAACTGAAGACAAAATCTCTACTTGCTGCGAACTCTCTATAAGGAGCCTTCTCATCCCATAAAGTAACGAATCCATTTCTGACGGCTCGGCTTCATTTTCCAAATGAGACTTCCGGCTCAAAGCATCAGCAACTATATTAGCCTTCCCCGGGTGGTACTTGATCTCACACTGATAGTCACTGATTAGCTCCAGCCAACGCCTTTGCCTCATATTCAGATTTTTCTGGGAAAACAAATGCTTCAAGCTCTTATGATCAGTAAATACCTCGTAAGCTTCCCCATACAAGAAGTGCCGCCAGATCTTAAGGGCAAAAACAATCGCAGCCAATTCTAGATCATGCGTCGGATAATTCTTTTCATGGTCCTTTAGCTGACGAGATGCATAGGCTACAACCCGTCCTTCCTGCATAAGGACACAACCCAAACCAAACTTAGACGCATCACTGAAGACTACGAACGGCTTATGCGGTTCTGGGAGTGCTAACACTGGTGCCGTTGTCAACCTGTTCTTCACTTCCTGGAAGCTTCTCTCACATTTCTCTGATCAAACAAATTCTGTATTCTTCCGAGTCAAAGCTGTGAGAGGTCCGGATAGGCGAGCAAAACCCTCTACAAATCTTCGGTAGTAACCGGCGAGCCCCAAGAAACTCCTGATCTCACGTACTGTAGTTGGGCGTGGCCATGACAAAATGGCTTCTACCTTATTAGGATCAACTGCCACTCCGCCCCGGGAAATTACATGCCCAAGAAATTTAACTTCTTCCAACCAGAACTCACACTTGTTGAGCTTGGCGTATAGCTGGTGTTCTCTCAATCTCTCAAGTACCAGACTAAGATGATACACATGCTCTTCAACATCTCGGGAATAAATCAGTATATCATCAATAAATACTACCACAAAGGAATCCAGGTAAGGCTGAAACACCCTATTCATTAAATCCATGAACGCTGCAGGGGCATTAGCTAACCCAAACGGCATCACCTTAAATTCATAATGCCCATACCTCGACCTGAAAGCAGTTTTAGGCACATCCTGGTCTCTGATTCTCAGCTGGTAATATCCCGACCTCAGATCAATCTTAGAGAACACGGCTGCTCCTTGAAGTTGGTCAAACAAATCATCAATCCGCGGGAGAGGGTATTTATTTTTTATGGTCACCTTGTTCAATTCCCGATAGTCAATGCACATACGGAGGGTTCCATCTTTCTTCTTAACAAATAAAACTGGTGCACCCCACGGCGACGTACTAGGCTGAATAAATCCCTTTTCTACCAGTTCTTGCAACTGAGTCTTCAACTCTTTCAATTCAGCCGGTGCCATGCGATAAGGAGCTTTATGCACAGGAGCCGCTCCAGGTTCCAAGTCTATAACAAACTCCATCTCCCGAACAGGGGGTAGTCCGGGCAAGTCATCCACAAACACATCGGGAAACTCTTCCACAACTGGAATGTCTGCCAAAGACTTCTTCTCAGACGGCGTGGACACCATCTGCACCAAGAATGCATCCGCTCCCCATGCAATCTCTCGTCTTGCCTGAATTGCCGATAAAATTATCGGTTTCTCTTTTAATCTACTCCCCACAAATTCCAGACAATCACCATCTGGAAGCTGAAAGCTAATTATCCGACTTCTGCAATTAATACTCGCAGAATATCGGTATAGCCAATCCATCCCGAGGATGATATCAAAACCCAACAGCTTGAACACCACCAAATCCACATCCAAAAATCTTCCCTCAAAATTTAACGGGCATCCCAAAGCAATCTTGGAACACCACACCATCTCACCATCGGGTAGAGCCACTACCATAGCCTTCGGCAATGGTTCCGTGACCAAATTACACACCCGAGCAAACGTGGAAGACACAAACGATCGTGAAGCACCGGAATCAAACAAAGTACAAGCATAAAACTCATACAAACGGACTCTTCCTGAACCAAACACACAACCCATGAAATCCAAAAAAAAACAACGAAGAAACCAAATGCACCAAAAATTAAATCCAACTTAAAAATTAAATTAATCCATACCTGTGATTACTCCAGCATCATGGGTCGCTGGTGCCTCATCGTCCACCTCTCCGGGTGTGACAGCATAAACTCGGGCTTGCACTACTTGTGTCGGGTTGGTTCTCCCACTGTGTCTGCCTCCACGGCTTCCTTGAACTCTGACGGGGTAATCCCGAGCAATATGTTCCACTTGGCCGCACCGATAACACTGGGGTCCGCTACTCGTCCGACACTCGCCCTCATGAGCTCTATTACAAATTCCACAAACAGGCATACGTCCTCCCATGCGAACACTTGAGGATGCTTGAGGTCGAGTTCCGGTCCGCTGAACAAACTTCTGAGGCGAACCCGAGCTGCTTCCTTCGCCAGAAAAACTCCGCCTCTTTTGCCCTGGAGGGGAGCCCATACTCAGATTATTTTCCCGCTCTATAAGGGTGGCCACATCCACTAGCTCCTGGAAAGTGGATATCCGATGGCTGACCACCATACGGCGTATGTCATGACGCAGCCCCTCCTGGAAACGATCTGCTCGCATCTCCTCAGTGGCGACAAGGTGAGGAGCAAACCGCTCAAGTTCTATGAACCTCCGGGCGTACAGCTCCACTGTCGCGCCCCCTTGGACCAGATTGGAGAACTCTCTTGCCTTCTGCTTCCTTACCGATGCGGGAAAGAAGCGGTCATTGAACTCCTTCTTGAAACGCTGCCAGGTCACCGCAGCGAAAGATCTTAGTTCAGATTCCAACAGCACCCTCTTGGTATCCCACCAATCAGAAGCGGTACCTTGCAAGAGATAGCTGGCGTAAAGTACTTGCTGTGCCTCAGTGCACCCACACACTTCAAAAGTCTTCTCCAGATCTTTGATCCATTTTTCAGCCTGAATTGGATCCTCATTTCCCGTGAAGCGTGGAGTCCTATGCGCCAAGAAGCGCTCATAGGTGCATCCGGCTTGCACCATGCTACTGGACCCTCCTGGATACATCCAAGGCCCTCCCTGATATGGCCAGGGACCTCCTGGTTGTGGCCAATACCCTCCTTGTTGCGGACAAGGCTCTCCTGACGGTGGATAAGGCCCTCCTGATGGTGGACAAGGTCCTCCTGATGGTGGCCAAGGACCCCCTTGTGGTGGCCAAGGTCCTTGTGGTGGCCAAGGCCCTGCCTGTTGAGACCTCGCACTCTGTTGCATAAACTCCGTCATCTGCCGAATTGCTTCGGCTATGGAGTCATCCCTGGAGGTATTGTCCTGTGGTTCCTGATTATTTTTCCTTGGTCTCCCTGGTCTCCCCATTTTCCTGTCACAACACCACTCTTGACCCTCCTTTAAGAAAACAAATAAAACCATCATAAAACCAACAAAAACAAAAAACAGCACTACACAGCAAGAAACAAAAGGAACCAGCATGCCAAAACATAACTAAATAAAATAAAAACAAGCAAACAAGCCCAAACAAATAAAACAAATAAAACAACTATACTTAACATATTTTTCAAAAACACAACTTTAAAAACATTCTGGTACTACCTACGGGACATGTGGTTTTACCCAGAGCCAAACCGCTCTGATACCACCTGTCACGCCCCCAAATCCCCACGCCCGAACACGGGGAAATTGAGACGTCCGGATGGTGACAACCCGGGTCACCATCCCATCGACGGGTGCCGAGTGTGTGCAAGGCAACAGATGTGTATAGAGAAACGCGCAGCTGATAACGAAAGTCATAACTAAGTACCAGAATTTTTCTTAACGTAATACAAGCTGTTTAAAATGTACATAGATAAAATATTACAAAACACAAATACAGTTTTAACAAATATAAAAGATAGCATCAGCAACCCGGCGGAGCCGCATCCTCGGGCTCAGCCTCCTCCTCTTCGTCCTCTAACTCTGCACCAAAAGCTACGGGACCACGAATGGTACCGCAGGTAAGTAAAACCCAAACACTACCAGATAAAAACACATAAAACTCAAACAAGATGCATGAACCATGCCCAATGCACAAAGCCCATAAAACACAAGTTTTCCACACACGCCAATAACCCATTTGGCCCAAAAACACATCCTTTCCGAAAAACACGCCAAAAGTCACATTTGGCCGCCAAAAGTCCATTTGGCCCAATATCTCGCCAAAAGTCCATCTGGCCCAATATCTCCCCAGAAGTCCATCTGGCCCACGCCAAAAGTCCCATTTGGCCTCACAAACCATTATCCAATTTTAACCGTATGCACCATGACCTCCCCTAGGGGTCATCCGCACACCCTGGCTCCAGTGCCACACCGCAGAGTACCACCGCGCGTGCGACACCTAACAAGCGATGCCCAGTTCCGCGCTCCGCGCGTGCGTAGCCAAGCATCCTCTAGCCCTCACCAGCGAAGGGCCACGGAGTCGGTGAGTAGGATGATGCCCGGTTCCGCGCCCGGCGCGTTCGTAGCCAAGCATCCCCTAGCCCCGCTCCCGTCATCGCTCTCGACAACTCAGGGGACATCACTCAGTTTATTCCACTCCCGAGTGACCAGAGGAGCTCCACCGAGATAATAACCCATCCCGGCTTGGGCTCGTGATACACACGCACCCGTAAAACCACTCACGCCAATACACATGCTTTTCACACAAATCTCACAAACACACGTGCATGCACCATGTAATGCCATAACAATGCATAATAAAATAAACCAACAATCATAACTCAAATAAACAGGCAACTCCGTCCTCCATCCATCCGACCCCCGAAACTCCTCGGACTTAGTCCGAAATCAACAACCAACAACAGTAAATAATTGAATGAGCAATATATATTAAAATCTGAAAATAGGGTTTGGAAAATATTTACAGCGCTATACGGTAATTTTAGAAAACAAGCAGCGTTGCAAACGGCGCCGGAAAAGCAACGTCACAGTGAAAATTCACTGTGGCCGTGGGTTGTGAAATACCCACTTTTGAACGGGGACAAACTAGGACACGAGATTGATAGGGTATGGTCTAGGGATGGTTGTGAAGCTATTGGAAGTGGTGATTGGCCGTGGGTGGCGGCGGAATCGCCGGAAATGGCCGGATTACCCAAAACGGAAAATAAGCTCGTAGGAGCTGTTCCGGTGGTCGTTGGAGGCCGGAAATGGGTGGGTTAGGACGGCAAGGAGTCGGTGATGAAGTGGTGAAGAAATGGTGGCCGGAGGTGGAGCGACGACGACGGATCGGAGCCAAAACCGTGCGGCTTTGTTGGGCTTTTTCCGGCCAAATGGCCGGCCGGTTGGGAGTGAGCTTGGGTGGGGTGGTGCACCGGAGGGAGGGGAAGAGAATGGGACCGGTGGGGGTCCGAACGGTGGCCGGACGGCGGCGGTCTGAGCTGAAGAAGGGGACGCCGGCGTGAGGGAGAGGGAGGAGAGAGAGAGCTCGGGGGGGTCCGAACGCGGGGAGAAGAAAAGAAAAAAAGAAAAAGAAGAAAAAAGAAAAAGAAAGGAAAAAGAAAAGAAGGGAAAAGAAAAAGGGAAAAGAGAAAAAAGGAAAAAAAAAGATGTGAAAAGAAATGAGGTCCAATCCTCATTCCGGGAAACGAAACTAAACCGCCAAAAAGATTAAAACCACAAAACAACTAAAAGAAATAAAACACAACATCAAATAAATTAAATTAAATAAAAAAAAAACCAATTTTAAAACGCAATTAAATTAAAATAAATAACTAATATATCAATTAAAATAAAAACAATTATTTCAGCGAAAATACACTCAAAATCGGGTCATCACATTTCTTCTCCTTATGATGTTTAATGGTCTCTTTTGTTAATAATTGTAATAATTCATAATCATTATTTAGATTAATAGTTTTCTCCACTATTTTTATTGTATAACTAGTAAGAAATGATAGTTTAGAAGAAGTTGATTATTTATATATTTGATTTTTAGGTACATTAGGAATTGTCCAATCTTGTAAATTTCTTTCTATGTCTATTATGCTATAATCTTCTTGGTTTACATTATCAGATTCTATACATGTATTAGTGGTAGGTATTTCAGGTTTGAATAAAGAATTCATTAAAACAGAATTTTTATGCAAATATTTCCTATATAAAAGAGAAATAAATAGATTAAGATCTTAATGGAACACTACAGGAACCACCCTTAAAGCCTTTTTGGCACAAACGGGTTGATCAACAGATTTTCATGGCTTACTAGCACAAAACTCTCAATATATTCTATTTTCTTTTATGTAGGTTATTGTTATTAAAAATCTGTATCAGTGAATTTTTACTCTTTTTTTTTTAATTATTATAAAGCAAGAATACTTAGGTGATTTGTCATGCTTTTAATTTTTTATCTTAAGAAGTCATAATAATCTTCTAATTCTTCTATTGAAGCTTGCTTACTTTGATATACATGATATCTTTCCATCATTGAGTAATAATCCAATCTCAGGAACAATTGTTTTTCTTTAAGATACTTTATCATTTCTATTAAATTATTTAATTCAAGTCTCAGATTATATTCTAAACAATATATTATGAATTTATAAATGGTAAATTCAAAATATTTAATTATTAGAAAAAACAATTTACCATTAGAAATTCATGGTAAATTTACAATATATGATTATTAGAAAAGCAATATACCATAATATATTATTCTGACAAATTCATGATATACTTAGGTGATCTTGTTCAATTTAAAGAAAGAATTAGTGATTTATTAATCAATTTAAGATGTCCTTAATTATTCGATTTTAGATAATATAAAGATGTCTTTCTAACTAAAGTTATGATTAGATATGACTTCAACAGTCATACTGAAAGGAAAAGTTCATAGCTGAACTTCCATATTACTTTACCCAAAAGGTACGAGAATTTTTAGTAAACCCAGATGGAACTATTGATTTTATTAATCTCAGATATGGAAATATAATATCTGCTATTAATAAAACTGGTTTGATTATATGTAGTGACTTAAGATTTAAAAAATGGAAAAAAACAGATAAAAATATTGATATTCTTTAAAAAGAGCAAGTAGAAAGCTCAGCAATAATTACCAAATAAGAATTAGATAATTTTATTAATATACGTAATAAAATAAATTTTCAAAAATATTATACTCAAGAAACTATCTCTATTAATGAAGAATTGTCTTTTTCAATTGTTTTATTAGATACATGTGCAGATTTAAACTGTATATAAGAAGGAATAATACATTTTATGTATTTTAAAAAAATAAAAGAGACTTTATCTTAAGCTAATTGAGCAAAATTAAACATAAATTATAAATTATCAAATGCACATATTTGTAATAATAAAATTTGCTTTAAAACAACATTTATTTTAGTAAAGAATATCAACACTTGATTAATATTAGGAAACTCATTCCTTGCCTCACTTTACTATTTTTTTGTAATAAAAGAAGGAATTTCTTATAAAATATTAGGAAATGAAATTCACTTTAAACTTTTATTGCCTCCGATCTCAAATTAATTTCTTGAAAGAAGATTCATTAATTAAAGAAATTAATTTTTTAACAAAAAATAAGATCAAAAGAAAAGAAAAACAAATAAATTTCTTAAAACAATAATTAAAATATAAAAGAATTAAAGAACAATTAAAAGATTTGTTATTAATTCAAAAAATTAATAATTGAAAAAATATAATTGAAAAAGAAGTATGTTCCAATTTATCTAATACATTTTAGAGTAGAAAATAAAATATATTCGAATTACCTTATGAAAAAGAATTTTCTAAAAAGAATATTCCTATTAAAGTCAGACCAATCCAAATGAATAAGGAATTATTAGAATTTTGTAAAAAAGAAATTAATAATTTATTATCTAAAAGACTTATTTGAAAAAATAGATCATGGATTTGTACTGCTTTTTATGTAAAAAAAAAAAAAAAAGGATTATAAAGAGATGTTCCTAAATTAGTCATAAATTATAAGCTATTAAAAAAAGTTTTATAATGGATTAGGTACCATATTCCTAACAAAAAAGATTTATTATCTCGACTTTATGATGCCTCTATATTTTCAAAATTTGATATGAAAAACAGATTTTAGAAAATCCAAATTTTTGAAAAAGATAGATATAAAATTATATTTTTAGTCCCATTTGGACATTATGAATGAAATATTATACTTTTTGGATTAAAAAAAATGCTCCAAGTGAATTTCAAAATATTATGAATGAAATATTTACGCATTTCTCTCATTTTTCTATAGTTTATATAGATGATGTACTAATATTCTCTTCATCTATTGAATAACATTTGAAGCATTTAAATATCTTTGTTAAATTTATTAAACAAAATGGATTATTAGTTTTATCATCTAAAGTTAAATTATTTCAAAATAAGATTAGATTCCTTGGACATGATATTTATTAATGAACTATTACACCAAAAAGTAGGGCTATAGAATTTGCTAATAAATTTTCTGATGAAATAAAAGATAAGCAACAATTACAAAGATTTTTAGGAAGTCTGAATTATGTTGCTAATTTTCATTAAGCACTTAGACCATTATGTAAATTATTATTCAAAAGATTAAAAAAGAATCCACCTCCATGGACAGAGGAACATACAAATATTATAAAACAAATAAAAACTCATATTAAGAAATTAGCATATTTAGGACTACCATCTCCTAATACTTTTAATATTATTGAAACAGACGCCTCCGATCTTGGTAATGGATGAATTATAAAACAAAAATTATCAAATGAAACGGAATAGATTATTCAATTCCATTCAGGATGATAGAATCCTGCTCAAAAGAATTATAGTACTATTAAAAAAGAAATTTTGGCTATTATATTATGCATTTCTAAGTTTCAAGATGATTTGTTAAATTAAAATTTTTTACTTAGAATTGATTGTAAATCAGCCAAGAAAGTTTTAATCAAATATGTTAAAAGCTTGGTTTGTAAACAAATATTTGCTAGATGACAAGTTATATTAAATATATTTTATATTGATATTTGTTGCCCAGATGACTAACACAAAAGGGGGGTGAATTGAGTTATATTTAAAAAAAATAATAATTATAAATCAAATATACAATATAAAATATAAATAAAATACGAAACAGTAATAAATATAAAGAATAAGGGTAAGAGAGAAGCAAACTCAGTATGTTAACAAGGTTCGGCCTTACTGCCAATGTCCTCGTCTCAAACTACCCCTTGAGAATCTCCAAATTCACTATTCAACCTCTTTCAGGTGGAGATAGAAACCTATTACACCTTTAAACAACACCACTACAAAGGATCCGTGTAGAACACCATCTACACTTGCAATCACCTTACACGTGGTGATTCAACTATTCCCCGTATGGAACACTTTCTACAAGCATAAGGGTTATACACACCATTTTTTTTATACAAGAGCTGATAGTGGGTAGGTTATCAGAAAACACTCCTCAATAAGTGAAATAAGAACAATACAGCACAAACTATATCTCTAAAAATGAATAAGGATTAAGGCTCAATGTTTAAAGAAGATAGAATGAAAGCTTTGAATGAATGTTGTATGCTCTGGATGTTATAAATGTGAAGCTCTCAAATGATCTATTTATAGGCATATGAGACTTCATATTCAAATTAAAAAAGATTCACATGTCAAAAATAACATCATTCACTTTTTCAAAAAATTCAAATAAAAAGTTCTTCTTTTTTCAATTGTCAAAGGCAACATCATTCATTTTTCAAAAATTTCAAACCTAATCTTTTACTTTTGGCATATGACAAAAGAAGTACACTTTTCTTTTCAAATAAATCAAACCTAATCTTTTACTTTTTGCATATGACAAAAGGAGCACACTTTACGTTTCAAAAAATTCAAACCTAATCTTTTACTTTTTGTATATGACAAAAGGAGCACACTTTACTTTTCAAATTTTTCAAACAAAATCATCTACCTTTTATATAAGTCTAAAAAAGTATTAATCACTTTTGAAAATATTCAAATAAAACATGCACATGTGAAATATGACAATCAGTCATCTTTAATATTTTCAAAGTTCAACCCTTTAATCAAGGCATGCATATGTAAAATATGACAATCAATCATCTTTCAAAATTTTCAAATTTAATTGTCAAAAATATTCATGCACATGTGGAAAATATATTTTAATGCTTTATGATAAAATATTAATTTTGATCATTAATTCCAATTTCGAATTTTGAAGAGATTTACAACATTACTCTATAACTTTAATGTGAACTTGTTCCCTTCTTGCTCATGCTTGTTTTCTTGATGTGCTTGACTCCATTGTGTCAATTTGAGCTTGAGACTTCTTTATTTTTTGAATTCATTTGTTATCATCAAAATTTATGTGTAGATATATAATTACACACAACTTGAAACCTTGGGTTCAACAATATTGAACATATTAAAGAAAATTCTAATTCTTTTCCTGATTTCTATCCCAATAATTCTTATAGAGAAAATCATGTTTTTCTTGAAATCCAGGGTAAAATCTAAATCCTCTTATGCCAGACCACCATCTCCTTCTTATTCTTCACATTGTCCTTCCATCACACCAAAACCCTATACAGTATTAAAGACATTACCACAAAAACTTTAGGTCATCTTATAATCTATTTTTATCATTATCTTCTCCAAAATTACTAATATACTAAAAAGTAGTTTCTTCTTCTGCTTCTACTCCTTCCAAAATTATCAATCCTCCACCATTATCTCAGCTTTTACAACTCCTATTATCCTCAAAATTCATTGGCACACGGTCTTTTTTATTGAGTTTGAATTATAGCACCTATCTGATTTTCAAAAATTACTTGATGCTTTTCTATTATCGGATTGGCATTATATTCCACAAAATATTACGAAAACCCAAAATTTTTATGAATTTATTTTAATAGATACAGATTCTATTATTATTTCTGAAATCTCATATTCTCTCCAATCCCAACTTTCTCCAACTACAGTTTCGATTTTTGTATTTCACAAAGTCACTATTAAACAAGTTCTTACCTTAGAACAATGGGGAAAAAGCTCTTATTTGAGTAGAAGATTTTCTCAGTCATATGATCCTCCCTATTTTAATTATTATGATTATCAGCAGGCATGTATTAAAACGTTTTAAAGATAGAACAAGAATTTGCATCATTCCTGGTTTCTTCATTTTAACAAATTACTGGAAATTAAAATACTCTTTTGATGGTTTCTAATATGGTAAGATCAGTTTGGACTAGAATCTCTCATTCTTCTCATTCCTCTCTAGGAAAATCTCTAAGTTTTTACATTACAAAATGATTATCCACCTTCATTATCACATCGTTTACCACTTCTTTTTTTCCTTAAAACCAAATTAAACTGGATTATGAAGTGAAAATATATCATTAAACCTCATCATTCTCTCAAAAATATTATATTCTTAGCCCACAAAGTTTCTGTAAAATTGTGAAAAAATTACAATTATGACTATGTTGTAAAAATGTTTTACTAAGGCCCCTGAAGTTCTAATCTAGAGAAGCATATTCCAGGCTCAATTAGCATCAATTACCAATAAAAAGGACTTGAAAAAATTAATTGAGGCAAGTCGCAAGTCTTGGACAGTGATGAAGAAGAAGATCATCAAGTCAGATTATATCCAACACAGCAAGCAACATCATCACCATTACAACAAGCCTCTCTCTCTCAACAGGCCTCTCATTCTCAAGGCAACTCGCCATATTATCTTTCACAGATAATAGATTCTCAATATCCGTTTGAACTGGAATTTGCAAATTATGACCCTCAAATTATATAATCTCATAAGATTATTGTCTTTTTTATCTATTATCAAAATACTATTCAAGATACTTATCAGAATATATTAGAAACTTTCATTCTTTTAGATTATTGTTCAAGATGCCCATCAGAATATGTCATAAGCATTATCTTTTTGAAGAAAAGCCAGTCGCCCAGCTGTCCATTTACTATTTAGCCGCCCTCATCTATTTAATGTTTAAATGTGTTAAGAGTTATTAGAGTTACTGTTTATGTCAAACATATCATTGTAAATTACTATTTGTTATTGTTATGGTGTCTATAAATAGACTGATTGTAAGCATAGAATGACATTTAGAACTTTTCATCTGAAGTCATTCTCATTCCGTCTCTTGTCACTCTCAATCTCCAAAATACTCTTTCCTGTAAGTTTCTTTTAATGTCTCTTGCCCTTTAATCTTTTGAGAATTAATCTTCTTATAAGTATTATATTTTAATGAAATTAATTTCATTACATGTTGTCCCTTACTTTTTATTCATGCATCAAGGATGATTGTACTGCTTGCCTTTATATGTTGCACTTCATGCATATAATTACTATTATATATTAATAATATATCCTGGTATATATAATCGTGTTTGTTTTCGCATATAAAATTAAATGAGTTAAGATAAAAATTATAAATTGAAATAAAATATTGTTAGAATATATTTTTTTAATATTATTTTTATTTTAAGATTCGAAAAAATTAAATTATTTATTTTAATTTATATAAAAATTTTAAAAAATTATAATGATTAAATAAAATAAAATGCGAACGATCGTAAAAAGCAAATGAAACCGAGTCAAAGGCTTGCATTGATAAAAAGAGATAAGATATATGAAAAAGTGTTGAACCTAAGGTTTCAAGTTTTGTGTAATTATATATCTACACATAGATTTTGATGATAACAAATGAATTTAAAGAATAAAGGAGTCTCAAGCTCAAGTTGTCTACACAATAAAGTCAAGCACATCAAGGAAACAAGTATGAGTAAGAAGGGAATAAGTTCACATTAAAGTCATAGAGTAATATTGTAAATCTCTTAAAAATTCGAAATTATGATTAAGGTTCAAAATTAATATTTTATCATAAAGCATTAAAATACATTTTCTACATGTGCATGAATATTTTGAAAATTAAATTTGAAAATTTTGAAAGATGATTGATAGTCATCTTACATATGTGCATGCCTTGATTAAAGGGTTGAACTTTGAAAATATTAAAGATGATTGATTGTCATATTTCATATGTGCATGTTTTATTTGAATATTTTCAAAAGTGATTGATACTTTTTTTGACTTATGCAAAAGGCAGATGATTTTGTTTGAAAATTTTGAAAAGTAAAGTGTGCTTCTTTTGTCATATGCAAAAAGTAAAATGTTAGGTTTGAAATATTTGAAAAGTAAAGTGTGCTCTTTTTGTCATATGCAAAAAGTAAAAGATTAGGTTTGAAATATTTAAAAAGTAAAGTGTGCTCCTTTTGTCATATGCCAAAAGTAAAATATTAGGTTTGAAGTTTTTGAAAAATAAATGATGTTGTCTTTGACAATTGAAAAAGAAGAGCCTTTTATTTGAATTTTTTGAAAAAATGAATGATGTTATCTTTGACATATGAATCTTTTTAAATTTGAATATGAAGTCTTATATGCCTATAAATAGATCATTTGAGAGTTTCACATTTACAACACCAAGAGCATATAACATTCATTCAAAGCTTTCATTCTCTCTTCTCTAAGCATTGAGCCTTAATTATTGTTCATTTTGAGAGATATAGTTTGTGCTGTATTATTCTTATTCCACTCATTGAGAAGTGTTTTTCTAATAATCTACCTACTATCAGCTCTTGTATTAGTAAAAGGGTGTGTATAACCCTTGTGTGTGTAGAAAATATTCTACTCAGGGAATAGTTGAATCACTACGTGTAAGGTGATTGTAAGTATAAAGGGTGTTCTACACGGATCCTTTATAGCGGTGTTGTTCAAATGTGTAATAGGTTTCTATCTTCACCTGAAGGAGATTGAATAGTGAATTTGGAAATCCTCAAGGGGTAGCTTGAGGCAAGGACGTAGGCACTGGGGCTGAACCTCGTTAACATACTAAGTTTGCTTCTCTCTTACTCTTACTAATATGATGTGATTGATCAAAAAGTAAATTTTATTAAAAATAGTGTTAATTTAAATTTTAAATATGAATGAATTAATATTGATATATAGATTAATACACGATTATTTTTTGTATATAGCAAAACTCAAGATATATTCGATGTGCTCAACCTACAGTCCAGAATCTTCAATTAGGCAAAAGACAAACGACTCCAGACCCCAAAGAACACAATATAGAAGGACAGATAACATACAATGACAGAAAACGTGAGCTGTGATTCCCAGCACAAAACGCACAGCCTTGCCCCTCCAAAATGAACAACTCCACTAACGTAAAAAACGTAGCGTATTATTCTTTCTTCCCAAAACGAAAGCGTCCTAAACGATCCCGTTTCGAGATGTGACTTCTACGACGCTTCATGTTTCAGTCTCAAATCCCGCTTCAAGTTCAACCCCGTTAGGTTCCTAAGTTCCTAACAGCCGGCCCTCACACCTCATTGCCCTTCTCAACTCTTGCCGCCCCCGAGCTCTCGTCACGTAGCCGGCCGCCCCCACTCCCACCTCTCTCAGTCTCCTCCTCTCTCAGAGTCTCAAATCGCACCCAGTCTCTCACGCCGCCCCCACTCCCACCTCTAAGGTATTGCTAGATACTCCTTGCTTTTTTGATTAATGAATGATATTGGTGTTGGTTTCGGTGTGGGTTTTTGGGTTATTTTTTAAGTATTTCGATTGGTTGGCTACAGATTTTTCTGGGTCATTGTGGACGTGGGTTATTGTTGATTTATTATTTCCGACTTTCAACTGATCTTTTTTTTTTTTTTTTCAGTATCTATTGATGTTTCATGATTTGGGTGTGTGGATTTGTGTTACAATTTGTAAAGTGGAATTCTAGGCTGTGTTAACAAACTTGCCACCACAGGTTTTGGTATCCCAAATCGATCCTATCTCAGGAAGGGATTTGATCATTGATAAGAGAGTAAAACTGTAAAACCAGTCTACATAGAGTTTAAGAAGTACTTAAAGCTGTGGGTTTGGTGATTATAATCACAGTTGTTATGACTAATTAGCACCCAAAAACACAAAAAATAAGGTATCCAAAGCCTAAATATTTAGATGTTTTGTTGGTTTGCATGGTTGCAACCATATATCTGTGAGCATCTCTATCTTCGCTAGCTCTGTAATATCATACTCTCTCTCTCTCTCTCTCTCTCTCTACCTATATATAATATAGCTTTGGATGTTATGATCCAAGTTATTTTCTTATGATATTTGATTTTTTACCTCTTGAGATATATAGAATATATATAATATATATTGATCATAAGGCGATCTAGTATGATCTGATACAATTTGAATATTTAGTGGTTTGGGAACCGATCAGTGTTGGCATGGGCAAAATCATGTGAGGAAATAGTACTTTTTCAAGTAAATAATATAATTCTTAAACATTGATTTCTCCCAATTTACTTGTATCAATGTACATTTTTCCCCTCTTGCGAGTTGAGACTGTTCTTGCTTTCATGTAGTGTACTATGCTTTGGTTTCTTTGTTCCAAAAGCATTAATTTGTGATCTGTATTCTTCAGTTTCTTAGTTCTGAATTAGTGGTGTTAAGAGTTTTATTAAAACTCAATGTCCCACACACCCATATCTCTATGGGTTTATACTGGTTCAAATATATCTATTTAGTTAATGAGTTTAGTGGGACACAAATACCTCTAGATTTCATGATGACCAGAGTCTATTTAAGTACTAAGAGGATTAAGGGTTCTCCCCTGCAACGTAATTGAAGAGGAATGGTATTGATAGAACCCCTTTCAAGCCTAGGCTGTAGTGGCCACTTTTGTCGTAAACATTCATAAAGCTTTCAAACCTAGCTAGCAGTTGCCGTAACATGCTAAGATGCCAAATCAGTTTTGAAAAAAGATAGTTATTGATCTTTATCAGCCTAGATTTTGATATTTTTAGTGATATAAATGACTGTCTATTTAAGTGATAAATAGATAAAATTATTTAAAAGATCTCATATCAATAAATATGATTAAATATGATCAAATTTAAAATCAAGAACAGTAATAATTTTGGGAGAGTCTTTTTATCAAGACTATGCTGATACTAGCTCTCTTATTTGGGGTTAAAAGCTGCTACTTTTTTAGGCGTGGCAGACATTGTTCTTGATACTAATGCCAATAACAAAAAATAAGGCACTTGCTACATGATTTGGGTAGAAATTCCTTGATTTCTTTCTTTCTTTCTTTTTTTTTTTTTTTTTTTTTTTTGGCTAATTACATAGAAAGTTACTCCATGTAAGAATTAATAATTGCATGTACAAGAATGTCACATGATTTTCTTTATTGGGCACTGATCTTTACCTTATCAAGTACGTGCAGCTGCAAGCTTCAATTGTTTTTTACATTATCTTATTTTATCTTTATTTTTTTTTAATTTTTACTTTATTTGATCTTTTTATAATTTTTTTCAACTTCCATTTGTTGTTTTTTACCTTATCAATTATTTGGTCTTGTGCTTGTTCTTGATTGATGTCTAGTTAGGTATAATTACATAAAATTGCGGATAATTTATGTTTTGGATTATGCCAAATATTTGTTTTATTTTTTTTAGGTGTGCAAGTTATTTAATCGGGAAGGATTCTTGGAAGCATGGCTCGGTTAAAAAATGTAAGTAGAATTTGGTTATGTTTGTTTTTGCTTAACCTTCCCCGCAGTTGGTTGCTTGGAAAAGAAAGAAGAGGAAAATAAAATGAACTGCGGGTTGTTAGGATATATTTTGGTTTTAATTGGGAGAGAGAATTGGTTGTGGGTTCAAACACCGCGGTGGGCGATTAGAATCTTGATTCTTAAATTAGCATAATGAAATGCCAATGACATATCTAAACGAGTTTGTATTAGTGTTCAGATTTCGATATTTTCTATTTTTATTTTTTTCTTCCATTTATTGGGAAAGAAAATGAGTTTGTATTAGTATTTCCTGGTTTCCTTAATTGTCATTTGGATTAAGCAGAAGAAAAAGGTGTTTGTGAAGCCGGTTGCTAAGAAGAAGCAACCTACTGTGGATCATATCACTGGCAGTAAGATTCCAATGAGCTTTGTGTTTTCAAGAGGGAAGTTGCCTGGTCCTCTCCGACAACTTCAAATGGATTTGAGAAAGTTGATGCTTCCATATACTGCCCTCAATCTCAAGGTAAAGATTATCTTTTCTCTGCTTTGCTTCTCACTTTCTGTTTCTTTGTCTCTTGAACCATATATGTTTGCGACATGAGACCGATTGAAGTACACAATTCATAAGAATGAATTTTGAGTCATAAATTCATTTTACTACACTATATACATCTTGTGTACTTGTGTTATGCCTTCTTTTCTTATGAATAAAACTTTTTGATTAGCTATAATAAAACATTTTCCTATACAAAAAGGTGGTAAAACTTTTTGCATAATAATATATAATGCTTTAGAGAAGAGTTATTAACTTTTCCTAAAGACTATTATGAACCCTCCTAAGCAGGAGGTTAAAAGGCTCCCCAGTGAGCCCAATTTGGGCAAGGAAGGCATCGAAAGGAGACCCTACAGGTGGGTTGCTCCTGGCTGATCTCTGGTCCTTGCGAACAAGGCACCGCGGTGAAGGTGACAAATTTGCTGGCGGAGATGTCTTTTACCTCGGGGATTAGTCGAGAACTAGAGCCTTATCTAGGGTAATGAAAGTTCTTGGATACCTCGTCATAAAAAAAAGACTATTATGAACTGAGTTCGAAAGAAGTCATATGCAACATATCAACGGCAGTTTCATTTTAATAAATATCGTGGATTTACCTTAAGGAATTCTCAGCAGTCTGTATGCTGAATTCTGTCTATATTTCCAGTCATAATGTGTTGTGCTGTATTTTTCTAATTCTGTTAATTTCCTATTATTATTGCAGGAGAAGAAACGAAATAATCTCAAAGACTTTTTGAATGTTGCTGGTCCTATGGGCGTAACACATTTCCTCATAATCTCAAAAACTGCAACAGCACCCTACTTGCGGGTTGCAAGGACCCCACAGGGCCCCACCCTTACATTTAAAATACACGAATACTCGTTGGCTGTTGATGTTGCTCAATCTCAACTGCGTCCTAGATGCCCTCAAGATCTTTTCAAAAATGCTCCTTTGGTAATTTCATATACTCACCCAAACGTTAGTACACACATATTGAGATTTGTTGGTTTGATAAAACATTTAAGAGAAAGTAAAGAAAAATTGCTAAAATAGCTGTTTTACGTATTTGCAATTTCCTCTTCCTCATCTGCAACATTACCAGTCTTTAGCGCAAGACATACCCTGTTAATTAAAATATATGTGTCTGAAGAACTCATAGTTGCAACTTGCAACTTCTTGAATGTTTGGCACCATCCCCCTCCCTGTGTACCTTAAATGCCTTTCTTCTATTAGCCAATATTAATATGTGCTCTTCTGAAGAGAAAAGGGCTGCTGCTATGCCGTTGCCTAATTTAACCAAAACAGATGATGCACGCTTGTTTCTTTAATTTATGCCAGTGTTAATTTCTAATTATATTATGAGCAGATTGTTCTTTCCGGTTTTGGTACTGGTGATCAGCACCTAAAGCTCACAACAATAATGTTTCAGAACATTTTTCCCGCCATTGATATAAACACTGTAAGTTTTCAAACAAATTTGATTTCTGTGCCGGAGCATCTCAACATGATATTATATCCCCTCTGAACGTTATTTTACTGTTCAGGTCAAGCTTTCATCTTGCCAGAGAATTTTGTTGCTTAATTACAACAAGGACACAAAGCTTATTGATTTTCGGCACTATTCCATAAGATTACAGCCTGTTGGTGTCTCCCGTAAAATTAGGAAATTTGTGCAGAACCATCAAGTCCCCGATTTGAGGAATCTTCAAGACGTGAGTGACTTTGTCACAAAGTAAGGAGTCTCTCTTGTTAATTTAATCTTCTTGAAGGAAATTTCGTTTGCATCTAATATTGAGATTGAGAGATTATACTATCCATTGCTTGTGTTTCCCGAGGTCTAAAGGTCCTCGTATTATAATTGTACAGGTGTATGAACAGAGTATCAGTTTTCCAACAAGGATTTCTGGCCAAGTGTCCTTTTTTTCTTTTTCCATTTATAATTTTATTTTGATGCTCTGATAAGGAATAAGGGGAGATTAAAGAAAAAAAAAGGTGAGGCAATCAAGCTAGAATAGATGAAGAAAAAGATACGGACATCCTCTTTAAATTAAAAAGCTTTAGTTTCTTGTATTGCATTGAATTTTGTTATTTTTTTTATCGGTAATTTTGTTCTGGTTTTATACTTGTTTTAATTCCTTCAATGAGAGCAATGGTTTGATGACACATCAGAGGATGGCTTTGAATTTCCGAATTTCTTTTTGAGGTCAACTGTGGTCTTTATTCATCATCTTTGATTTACATCAATACAAGAAAAAACCAATTGGAAGATAGAGAAAGAACGAAAACTAAGAGAGATATACATATCCATGTAAAACTATGCGGTGGGATGGATTACTCTTTGTTATTTATTTTGGTTTTATATTTATTTTCCTTGTGACTTAGGGCTGGGTATGGATCAGAAAGTGAAGCAGATGATGAAGCAGCGACTGTGACTCTGGCTAGTGATCTTGGCAGAGTTAATCGGGCATCTACAAAAAGTGCTGTCAAGCTTCAAGAGATTGGACCCAGAATGACGCTTCAACTCATCAAGATTGAGGAAGGATTGTGTTCTGGTGGAGTCATCTTCAGTGAATATGGTATGTTTTCTCTCGTATAACATGTTACTTTCCTTCTCCTTTCGCAAGGAGATTATTTATATTGTCGAAAGAAACTTGATAACAGAGTTGGAATCTGACGTCCATGGATGATTGACTACACGAATGCCATATAAAGTCCTGCTGGTGTTCCATAATCTTATGTTGCCATTCCACCACTAATCATTTTCTGCAGAGTTGGTGATTTCGCCTCATTCATGTTGCATACAATTATTTCCTTGAGGCCTTTGCATACTATCTAAATTGCTTCCCCATTTGTAGACAAATTTCCTGATTCGGAGCCTGCCTTGGCCCATTCTCTAATGCGTATTCTTTTCGAGGCTTGCTATCTGTATATTGGCTCCCAAGACCTATTTGTCCCATGTTAAGAGCATGGATTATTTGCCTGTTACTGCTCTCATCTTTCTCCAATTTGCAT
Source organism: Carya illinoinensis (assembly GCF_018687715.1). Taxonomy (NCBI): domain Eukaryota; kingdom Viridiplantae; phylum Streptophyta; class Magnoliopsida; order Fagales; family Juglandaceae; genus Carya; species Carya illinoinensis. The sequence goes on from NC_056765.1 coordinate 25,518,950, forward strand.
ATTGTTTTTCCCTTTAAACCTTATCATCCTGTACGATCAGCCAGGGTTTCATATAGTTGGCACCTTATGATCTTTGTCAGAGGCTCTCCCTTGTTCTGGTTTTACATGTTTCCTCTACATATTGGTGTTATACTTCTTTGACCATATGAATGAATATGTTATTCTTATGTTATTTTTTGTTCATTTATTCTTTATTATACTTGTCACATATCACTCTTCCTCCTTTCCTTGCCCTTGGCTGAAAATTTCTACTCTATTAGATCTTTGTGAAGAACTTGCATTTATTCTTCCCCTCTTATTCTCAGGAAGTGGTGATGGCAAGAAAAAGCAGGACAACGAAGAAGATCCTGAAGACCAGGAAGACAAGGATGAAGACCGGGAAGATATTGTCCAAGATGAGGAAGATCATGAGGAAAATATTGTTGAAGATGATGATGAAGATGTAGAGTAGCTACTCGCCAAGTTGGGGATTGAAGTGGAAGTTTTCGTTGGCATTTGAAGGGAATCTCTGTATCTAATATCTATATCGATTGGGAAATACTTTAAAGAGTATTGCTCACTGGAGAGAGGGATGTCTCTCCTCGGCGCTGTTGCCCACTATCTTAAATATCATGTTTAATGTTATGATCTAGTAGAAAGAAAGGGAAAAAAAAAAAAAATACATTAATTTGGATTCAACAAAAGGATTTCTTCCTCTACCACAAACCATAAAAGACATTCGGCTACTTTTCTCATAATATAAAACTTGTGAACGAGAATGTATTGTACCAATGATGTTGCAGAAATACGAAATCACCATCCATAAACTTAATATCAAGAAGATGTAAAATGTGAACCACAAAACATGACCCTAAAGGCCAGGCCATAGGTATTGAGACGATGGTTTACAAACTACAAAAGTTTCTCTGCAACCACCAACAGAAGCTCATTGAGAAATATTGCGTAAACGTTAGCAAAACAGGACCTATGACGGAGTCACGCAAAGAAAAAGCCCTGGGCTTTGGGTTATAATCTCCAATTTAAGGTTCAAATTTTTTTTGTATACAAGACGTACTTGCAAAAATTTCCTCAGCAAGGGCCTGTACACCTACAGGATTAGTCGGATGTTATTTTCCAGACACGTGCCAATAAAAAGAAAAAAAAAGGGTACAGTCATCAATAAAAGGCTCACATCTGAGACATATTCCAGAGCATGGCATTGAACTCCATTAAACCCTCCTCTTAGAGGGTCCTAAGAATCTCTTCTGAAGGCATCTCTCAAGTGTCTCTCCTGCATGCTCCTTACTCTGGCTTCATTTGTGAAGCAATCAATGTTGGCATGTCAAAAAATTATTTTTACAAAATAACATAGTACATGCAGTTAACAGATAGAATTCAAGCCATCACAATACCTAATATAAGACTACAAATATCATTTATCTATTATATATTAAAAGAAAAATGTAATTATTTTAAACAAGTAGCTGCTTTTAACCCCAAATAAGAGAAAGTATCAGCATAGTCTTGATAAAAAAAAGCCTTTCTCCCAAAATTATTATTGTTCTTGATTGTAGATTTGATCATATTTATTGATAGGACATATTTTAAATAATTTTATATAGTTATCGTTTGTATAGACAGTCATTTATATAACTAAAAATATCAAAATCTAGGCTGATCAGGATCAATGATTATCTTGTCTCAAAACTACCTTTCCCATATGGCATCCTATCATGTTATGGTAACTACTAGCTAGGCTTGGAAGGGTTTCCATCGATACCATTCCCAGTGGCGGAGCCACATTGGGGCAGGGGAAATTTGAAAATATATATATTTAATAAAATAATATTAATTTATCATGTATTGGCCCCTTTAAAAATTATTTTGACCCCTCCATAAAATTTAATCTGGTATAAAAATGAAATAAATAAAACACATCTCATATAAAATAAAATACATATTTTTATTAGAAATAAACTTTTAAAAAAAAATCTAAATAACCGGTAGTATTTCAAACCTCTTTCTATTTTTCAAATGAAAGAGTTTGATAATAGGTTTGGTGAAAGAACGACAAAACTTTTAACCCTTAGCTCAGTTTTGAATCCAACTGATGGATATAAATCCTTTAATATTAATGATATATGTTGTCTTGCGGAAGAGTATTATCCTCTTGATTTTTCTGAGAATGAGAAAATCAATTTCAAATTTCAATTGAAGCATTTTGAAGTTGATGTGCTTAGCAATCTGAAATTTTAAGATTTGAGATCCATTACAGATTTATGTCGAAGATTGGTAGAAATAGAGAAATTAAAGACATATAATCTTATTGATAGATTGATTTGTCTAATTTTGACTCTTCTAATGTCTACAGCAAACAGTAAATGAGCATTTTCAGTTATGAAGATTTTTAAAACAAAATTTCGTAACAAGATTGAAGATGAATTCTTAGCAAATAATTTAGTTGTATATATTGAAAGAGAAATAGCTAAGAATTTTGATTTAGATTCAATACTTGATATTTTTTTTGTTTAAAAGAACCTAAGTTATAATTTTAGATACTCTGTATTTTTTTTGTTTAATATATTTGTATGAATATCTTTATATTATTTCAATGACATGTTGTTCTTGACATATCAAATACTTTTTAATATATAAGTTGTATTAAACGTATTTTATTTTTATTGTAAATCTTCCTATCAGATTATTATATATCGTAAAAAAAAATTGTATAAAAGTAGAATAGAAAATATTTTATGTATGTCGTTCTAGTTTTGTTTGGCTCCCCTAGAGTAAATTCCTAGCTCCGCCACTGACCATTCCTCTTAAATTGTCCATTGTTTGATCTATTCTAACTAGGCTTCCTAACTGAAACAACTACTACCTGTTAAATATTTTAATGTAAAACATTAAATATTTGGATCTTAGATTTTCTATAATCCACAACATCAAGAAATATTATGCAGTGTAAATCTTAGATTGAACGATATTTTATGGAGAAAGTTGAGATACTTAGTGATACATTTCACACTTAAGTTTTCGATCCTTTTCTGAGTAGCCTGAGATGTGTTGGTTATTCCTATCACTAGAATTTGCTTCTAGTAGGTCTTTAGCACCAAAGATCGTGTGTTGTATACTTATAGGAATTCATTGGCGCCAAGATCTCTAGAGGCCCTCCCTCAGTTGTACACAAAAATGGCCAAGGTCAATGTCTATTGGACTAGATAGTGTTTATGATGTCAATAGCTATAGATTTGAGTCGGGTAACTTTAATCTTTTAGCTTTCATTTTTAAATAACTAATTAGATATTTATATTTTTTTAATTATTTAACTTATAATTTTTATGTTTTTGTAAACCTATCTATAAACCTCACAATAATTGCATAAGACTGAATTAGACGCATTATGGGAAGGAAACCGATAGATGAATCATGATTATCAATCATTAACTTTCATGCTAACTTCACTGTTAGTATTATCCTTTAGTTAAGTCGTGTAATGTTTAATTTTGTTTAATTTCTAAAACAATGTGAAATACTTGAAGTTTGAGTTGTTACTTGGTGCCTGGTAGTGTACCATGGTGGTGGTTGGGACTATGCTTTTGGAGTTAAGAGGAGTTGGTTATTTCTTTAATTATTTAACTTAATTTCCATATAACTTTGGTGATGGTAGTGTAAGTCTATATAAAATTGTGACTTTAGTTGTCAAATTGATGGGATTAGAGAAGGAGTCAAGGAGGGAGTTGTAAGTTGTAAGTTGTAACTTGCAATAGCCCTCTACAGGTATAAATCTCATTAGTGAGTATGTTCTTGTGTGATGCCTTATTGTTTACATTTTGCAAGTGTGCATTTAGATCTTGTGTTGCTGCTTACTTGATTAGATTTTAATGGTTATGATTCTAGGATTTTAGGTGCTTTTAAAAAAAGATAAAAAGAAATTTATAGCAGGATTTATGTGCTTTTTTATTGCATGATGTTGTCTTTTAATTTACATTAGGGATTTAGGTGTTTTAATGTTTATGATTCTATGAATTTAGAAGCTTTTGATTTGGATCTTGTCATGTTTTTTATTTTTTTGTTTATTTTTTTTATAGTATTTTCTGGCCCAGCTCGAAACAGCAGCTCGCTGGGCCATTGCGATCAAAACTCCAACATTCGACTTCAAAGCTTCAATCGGAGTCGAAGTCCAACTTGGCCTCTAACTTTGGTTAGAGTCAGAGGTGGGAATTGAGCTTTCCGACGTCGGAGCCCAGCCTATGGATAAACTAGAATTTATAACTAGAGTTATTCCCAAACAAAATTTTAAATGTAAATCTGACATGTTTATATTTCTTTGAATTTACAGTTATTTGATACAAGAAACCTTGCAATGATATTCTTATACTTACTCTAAGAAAAATATTTTTATCACATTGATACTTTAAGTTCGACACTCATAATTTCAAAATTTAAACCAATATTTATGAACTAATCTTATCATCACTCATTTGTATATGAACACCAAAATACAATATTTCCTCCAATTTTAAATTCATAATTTAAACCATTTTGAATGAATTAATAGTTCATCAAAATTCCACTTTTGGAAGCGAACGCTTACACACAAAACACATTCTAATTTTGAATGAATTAGCTTTCCTTTGATTAAACTATTTTGCCGTGTTCTTTCTTTTATATCTCTCTATAATAATAAGCGCCTATCCCGCTGCTACAGGAATGAGCAGTAAATTCTCATTTCGTTTCTGTGTATTTCATGCCTTCACTCTTTCATGTGTTTAGTCTTTTTTGTCCTTTTTCTTTATCTTTTTACTTTTCTACTTTTCTCGATTCTTCTTCTCTTCGTCTCTCTCTTCTCTCTTATCTCTCTCTCCACTCCCCATCTTGCTGAACCTCTTTCTCTCTCTCTCTCTCTCTCTCTCTCTCTCTCTCTCTCTCTCTCTCTCTCTCTCTCTCTCTCTCTCTCTCTCTCTCTCTCTCTCTCTCTCTCTCCGTTTATTCCTCTTCGCAGAACCTCCATCAAGTTCTTTATGCTTCAACACTTAATTTCTTACTTGTTCCTCTTATTTCCAGGAGGCTACTAGATTTTTGCAATCAAAAAGTGAGTTAATCTCTCTCTCTCTCTCTCTCTCTCTCTCTCTACCTTGGGTTTCTCAAAGAATTCTTAGCCAGGCTAATATATTCTTAAATCAGATAGAGGTATTGATCAAGAAGTCAAATACAAGCCTCTACCTGCAGGTCCAAGCACTAGCACTCGTTCAGAGACCAAGGAATCTGAAAAAGCAAAGGTTAGAATACTCAGTCAATCCTTACTTGACTCGTGATTTTCATAACTGAGATTTATAACATTCCCAGGTCTCTATTCTTGAGAATATTTACTGGAAGGAAGTTGGTGTACTTTCTGCAGTGTGGATTGTTGTCCTTGGACTGCAGATCGCCAAGGTTTTAATCAGCTTTGTGCATATTTTTTTTCTAAAAGTACTTTATGATTAGTTTTCCTTTGTTTCTCGCATCAATGAGCTAGATTGATGGATTTCTCTTGTGATGGATACAAAATCATACAACTACTTGTTCGGTGCTGTATTGGGTACTAAACCTATTGCAGGTACCTTTAAACAACTTCAACTAGAATAGAAGAGTTGCGGGCTCGGATGCTAAGATTCTTGAAAACTATTGCTTGAGCATCTTGGTGATGGTTTATTTTCCTTTTGTCATCCTCAGATCACAATAACTGTTTGAGTGACTTCATATAAAGCCGTGAACCTGTACAAAGGGCAGAGAGTGATCACATCAAAAGGAGAAGCAGACACAAATTGGCGAGTGCACCAGCTGGTTCTTTATAGTCCAATCAAATCATCATCATGATAAGCACCTAATCCACAAATTAGTGGCATGCAGTCTGATATGGACTGAGAAATTAGCTCAATTTGTTTGACATTTTGGCCTCTGAATTAATCAAGTAGTATGCTCTTGGGCTAGCTGATGCTGCTCTATATATATATATATATGTTTTTTTCACCCTTTTATTTACCTAACCAAAGAAAAGACATTATTCAATAATCTTACAGAGCTTGTCTTGTCATTGAGGCGCACGACTTTATATACACATATATTATTGATGTCCACTCATTTCACTTTATCACCCAATTATTGTCGTGGAAGCTTGCAAATAATTACCGCACATGGGTTTGATCATCCGGTAATTTCGATGTACATTTTTTACTTGTTTCAACTTTTTGTTTATGAAAGCATGACATAAGAGTGACTCCATCCATGAATTAATATTGTAATGCATGAAATCGTAATTCGTAAAAAGATGACGGATTTTTTATTTTATTTTTTACATTTTTGGATAATTTAATTAAGATATCTTATTCCCTGAAAGCCGGAGAAAACATTATTACTGTTAGATAACAGATCTGTGAAATATTTTAGAGAGCGAGAAAGAGGCTTTTAAAAATATTTATTTTCTCTAAATAAAGCAAAATTATTGCTCGAGCCCTTTAATTGCTTGTCTTACAGACAAAAATATTGAATTTAATATGCTAATTTGAGTGGGTTAGTGAGTGAGAGTCTCTAGAGTGGTGGATTCAATTATATGGGTGAATTGATTAATTGCATTCATAAATAAAATAAACCAACACCTTTTTGTGTTATTTAAAAATTGCCTAATCACTATAATGAGTTGATGCCTTGGTTGTTGTTAACCTTGATTCCACTACTATTACTACATGACAAACACTATTACTTCATTCATATTAGCTATAGCTAGCTGCAAACACTATTGTCATGGTTATCATCTCTATTTGCAACGTCTAGCTCGTCATCATCATTACTTATAGATTGGTCTTGAATCTTGATTTAATTGGACATATAGGAAAATAGGATTAAATACCATAATATTTAAACGTTAACACTAATCTTGGGGTTTTCCAATCAAAAGATTTTTAGGATATAATAATTTCATTTGTAAGGATCGTTCACATATATAAAAGTACTATTTAATTTTAAATTTTCAATTTTTTACCTATTTATTACTTAATCATTATAATTTTTTTAAACTTTCAAATGAAACAAAAAAAAAATAATATAAATTTTTCAAATTTTAAAATAAAAATTATATTAAAAAATTATATGCTTAAAATATTTTGAGGAAATTTCCCTACGATGCCGACGTCACCTCAGATCCTCAAGTTCTTAATCAGCCGCTAAGGACCATATATATATATATATATATTTTTTTTTTTTTTGAGGAATACATTATTACTAGCTCCAATTATATAAGCTTTCCACATGTATATTGACTTGAGGTCTCCTCCACTTTGTCAGTGCTCCTACCATGCATCCACCCATTAAACATTTAGAGTGAAATATTGTATTATTTTATTATGAACGACTAATTAGTCTTTGCCTCAATTAATTATATATTCATGGGGATACTTTTTTTAAAAAAATATGTGAACAAATGTAGGGATTACACTTACTCTAATCTCTTAATCATCCCCACCCCCGCCGCCCCTGGCCCCCCTTGGATTCGTCGATCAGTCTAGGCAATGGCTGCAGTGACAGCAGCATCACGGTGATCGAGACCAATAAAAACATTTTTTTGCGTCAACTTGGCCAATAATTCCGCACGTCGTTTGGTTCTTGACTCCTGAGGCTTTAGAGGCCCATTGCAATAATTCAAAACAAATCATGACTACACCTAACTTAGCCAATTTAATATATAAATATATATATTGCCCTTTTAATAAATTAACAGTTTTTGTTATCCGATTTTTTTCTTTTTATTCAATAAAATAATCTAAACTTCATAATTTTAAATTATTAATTTATTTTTTTAATGGAATTATTAGCTAACATCATGCAGGATACATCATTAATTAATTAGTAATTACATCAAGGTATGCACTCCACCATAAATTATTTTATATATTAGCAATTTATATTAAAAGGAATATAAATCAAAAGGTGCGACGTGTTAGGTACATCATTGCCTAATATATAAATTAAAAATTAGATTTAATTAAACACGTTTCCGGGCAATAAAATATAATTCAGAGTATGGGATTTGGACTCTATGTTTGGGATTCGAATAATTGAGTGGACCCCACTCCATTAGGAAACATGCTGGTTGGAGATTGAAATAATTCAATAATTGCCACCACTACTCATTTTTTTATTTTCCATAACAAATACATTGCATGTGGGTTTCCCTTGTGTGTATTATCACGTATACAAACCTCCCACATTCTTCTCACGAAATAAAACTGTTCTTCATTGACCCACTCCGACTCCTATCATTTCGCTCCTCACCTTCTATTTTCTCTCACTTATTTTCTCTACTTTTTTTTGCCCTATATCATAGAATTTGCATGTGGGTTTCTGTTTTTGTTGATAAAGCTCTGTATGAAGAGATTTTGACCGTTGTCTTCTTTGGTTTTCTCTTTTTTGCGCTGTTAGGAGGGTTTTCTGATGGAAAACGGTGCAGATTCGACCTCCCAGGATTTTTTCAGCTATACCCATGTCTAACATCTTCGGTTTCAGTGGTAAACTCTCGATTTTTTTAGAAAAACATAAATGATATACTTTAAGTGTTCTTCTAAATAACATACTCAGTAAAGAATTCATCAAAATTAAGTCGTTAACCTCTCTCTCTCTCTCTCTCTCTCTCTCTCTCTCAACAAAAACGATGACCCTCTGTTTTAGACCAGACAACTCTGATCTGTAAGATTTTTACAGGTCTTCTGTAACTGTCAGGCGCCGCAGCTATGATACTACATCGCTCTTTTGTATCTGTCAGGCGCTGCAGCTATAATGCTACATCTCTTGTCTCTTGTAGAGAGATGCTTTACGAAAGATGTTATGAAGCAATAGAGTGATACTTTATCATAATTTTCTCTATAAAAGAATTATTCAGCTCATCTTCTTTCGCATCTCATATTCTTCACTTTTCTAAATTTAGTCTGCATTCTTACTCTGTAATCTCTTTCTGCTTTCTCACTTTGCAATGGCTCAGCAATCTTCTCATTACCAATATATGAAGTATTCTGCACCTCGTTCACCAGTTGTTTCTTCTTCTTCCGTAGGTGCTATAATGCAATCCAATAATGATCTGACTAATAAGTCAGATAATGAAATTATCGACAAGCTTGTGAGTCTCAGTACCCGATACTCATCAACCCTTGTCGCATATTCTCAGCGACTACAATCTAGGACTGGTGGGGTTGACAAACTCTACGAGAATATTTTTATCCTTCAGCGGCTTCTTATGAAGTCCAACATGAAGATAGAAGCACTAAAGGGAGAGAACAGATATTTAAAATCCTTACTTAACTCTTCTTTTCGAATGACTACTCCTTTATATAGGAAAGACATGCAGATTTTTGAAGAGCAAGAGCGTTTAAAGATTGAGGTAAAGAGTCTCAAATTTCTGTAATTTTGCTTCTTGATAATAAAATAATACTTTACAAATATTGATATTTATGTTTCTATCTTCTGTTAGATCTTTTATGTGTTTCATTTTATTTCTCTTTTAATAATGCACACTTTCTTACAAAACCGTCATATGAAGCTGAAATATTAATTGTATTTAAGAGATGGTATTTTAGATCTAATAATTTCATTCATCTCCCACATGAATGTTCTCTAAATCCCAACTGAAGCTTCTCATTTTACAAATTTTGTTAGTTACAGTTCACTTGTAAAATCTTTACTTGTTATTTGGAAAAATTCCACGGGATCAAGATATCAACAATCATGACAGTGCTGCTGCTCTCCTTCTAAATAGGTTGATTCATATGAATAACCTCAGTTGCTTCAGTATACTGAATGAGATGTAATTATTTCTTCTGTTCTTTATTTTAGGGCCTTTCACCCCTCTCTTACCTACTGTTGAGCGGTGCATAGCAGTATTGCTAATTGCTGAACGTGTCGGTGGTGCCGGCGTCGCAGACGATAGACTTACAAACGCTGTACAACATGCAGGGATGGGACCCGTACGCCTACGCATTCGAGGCGGATGAGGAAGATGTGAGTTTGGTTTTTAATGACCCCGCTTGTGGGACCATCATTGACAATATTGCCATCAAAAAGCTCTTCACTTCTGATAGGCCCAAAGATATCCCTTTCTTTGCCTCTCTCTCATCTTTGGCAGGAGAAAAGTCAAAAATCTAAACTTAAAAGCTAAAGCTGGATGGTGATTTGAATAATTTTCGGATCTTAGTTTTATCTAAATATATTTTTTTAAATTTATTAGTTTGTCTTCATATTTTCTTCTTCTTGCTTGACTTGCTCTTTATTTTTAATAATTGGTAAATCCAACAGAGAATCGTTATAAAGATAGCAGCAATAATATGTATATTAATCTAATATAATTGGTCAAAAGGCCATTGCGGAGCATTAGGCAGCTGTGGGCTCGATTGCTCTGCATCGCGTGGGGCTGCGAAGATTCAAGAAATCGTAGTCATATCCAGAACCGTATATTTGTGACCTTGGTGCCTTTTGATAAAGTGGGCTTCTTTTTTCCAAAAAATAATTGCAAGGGCATGTGATGCTTCTCTTGTCTTTACATCCTAATTGGAGGTTCCGGTAATTGTAAAAATCAAAGTGACACTTTTTTCATCACGAGTCAATCGGATTCCCAACAAATATGAAAGCAGAAATTTGATTTTTACAGTTTTTAAAAAATTATAATGATTAGATAAAAGTAGAAATTTGAGAAGTTTTGAAACATAAGGCATGCCATTAACCCATGATGTAAGCAACCAATCAAGTGCTTATAATACTACCGGCAACCTATTCATGATTAGCTTTAATTAAAATAGACAAATATCTAAACAAACAATTTTCTAAAATATAATAAAGTAATATAATTTTTTATTTTAAATTTTATGATCTTCAATTTAAAATGTCTCGCATCAACGCTCTGGTAGGCTGGCTCGTGCATGATCTATTATTGGCGCGCATGTATTTTTTCTTGTGTTTGGTATTTTTTGAAAGTGCGATATGATTCTTAAAAGCAAAGCAAATCATATAAAATGTGGAAAATTTTCAAGTGTTGGAAATTTGAAATTGTCCATATCTTAAAAGGCTACCACTTACCATCTCAGAAAAGAATTAAGTAGTCTTGTTCATATTAGACATTTGAAAGTGATCGTATTTAAAATATTATCCCTTGCCTTCTTCGAAAGACTTTTCCAAGAAAAGAAAAAGTTGGTGGAGATCAAGAATCAAATATATAGCTCATGATGCGAAAAAGTTGAATTATTTATTATATTTTATGTTAGAATTTGAAAAAAATAAAATATTTATATGAGATGAAATAATTTGAACTATATAATTAAACCAAATCTAACATATTTATTCAAGTGATAAAAGTCTTGATTTTGGTGCTATGCTTTTATCATTTTGTGTTGATTTAATAGTGAAGGTTATACATCAGACTTTCAACCATGGTCCATGTCTTTGGGTACCACAATCTATTATTGTTATAAAAGACAATTTGATATGTTCCAATTTCTCAGATATATTTTAATACAATTGCTGTATTTTTTTTTTATACCATTATTTACTTTCATGGAAAAATTTTACATTTATATTTTACATTTATATACAAAAAGACCTTATAATTTCAATAATTTAGAAATAGATCCCTCCATTAACTTTTAAATCTATCAACATTACCGGAAAGAAAATTTGTATTTATATTTTAAACTGTAAAAAACGTTGAAGACTTGTTTTATCAATTTTCTTTTTAATTTCAAATTTCGTAATTTTCAACAACATATCTTTAATTTAAATTTTTGAAATTTTTTCTTTAAGTACAATCAGCATTTCTCCGACGGAAAACACAGCCAGATAAAAGAACCGCCACGTGTCATCTATAATCTAAAAAATAAATAAAATTTTCAGTGTGACCCGAACAAATAACAATTGTGGATGTTCCAGTCGTAATTACGTCCAGAATCGGGGTGAAAAATGCAGTAGAAATGGCCAAACTTCAAGAAAACATTCAACAATGCATTATAGCGCTAGTGAGAATGAAGAAAAGGTTTGCCTGCCTCTACCAGAAAATAAATGTAAGACCATATGTTATCTATCTTTCCGAAGAACAGAGGAAGGTAACAGCCAACCAACAAGAAACCTTGACCATTTGAAAATAAAAAATTACTTGCAGGTAGTATTACAGCTCGGGTGAGCTTTTTTCCTACAAAACTCCCTTGCCAAGAGAACTCAGTATACGCGTACTGGCTTCCCCATGGTAGTCTTAAGCGACAAACTCCTCACCTGATTTCAAGAAAAACAATGTCAAAACACAATGAAACATGTAATCCTTGAAGGATTTAAAATAAAAACACATGAAGATTTTCTTAATGCAAACTAAAAGAAGGACGAAACACAAAAAACAGCATTATCTGGTTACCCAATAAGATGAATTTAAGGTGTAGATAATAAATGATTTTATAAAGCCAAAACGTTTATTTCCCAAAAAAAGGCAATAGGAGAGGAAAGCACTCTTGACATACCCTATTTGCTTTAAAATAAAAACGTCAGAGCCAAATTGCTGTACAATGTTGAGGTCAATCTTTTGGAATGAGTGGTTGGATTTTATTGTTTTGTTGCAGAGTGTGGCAAACGGGTGAACAGTGTGACTGCTACATATGTGCACAGGGCCATTTATAAGGAACCATTCAGACAAAAGACTCAACATATGGTCGTGCCATAGAACATTCAGACAGATCAAAATATGATTTTTTTCTGATGACTAGAAAAAATCAAATAGACAAAGAGGTGTCCAAAGTACTCAAACAAAAGGTTAAATTTGTCTACATCTAATAAGAAATTCAATTATCTTACTTATAAAAAAACAAACAGTTATCTAGATAACAGAATACAGAGGAAGAGAACTTACATTTTGCCAGTTCTTTTTCAACAATGAAACAAGAAAATTAACACTCATTTGAACATTTTGGAAGACCTGCTTCTCCTCCATTGCAACATTCCCAACAGCAACTCCCATGCAAAGAACCTTCTTCAATTGGAACTTAACCATAGCTTTTGTCTCGTTAACTTTGGACTCAATTGATTCTTGATGAGTAACAAGCGTTGGGAACTTGCCTGTGTCAGTAATAAACAAACAGAATCGCACCCCAATAGGCCCAATTAGAAAGTCTACCAAGTAATAATAGAGTCTTCAAAGGCAAAAGATAAAAAATATATTATGCATCTACTGCTGCTAAATAAAATCTCTAAATATAATCTCCAATATCAAATGCACCACTTCAATGAAAGAGTGACAAGGAAAAAAAGGCATAACTAATTAATTTCCATATTGCTTATATTTTAAACCATCAAATAATGTAAACAACAAAAAGATACAAAAGCCAAAACAATATCATTATTAAAAATGTCCTGTAGAGATAACAGCCAAAAGGAGATGTAATATATTTATATAGTATACTTGCCTGCCTTGTTCAGGCCAGGGCCCAAAAGACGGGGGATCTGCTTAATGACAGCTTCTGATGCTAAAAAGGCATGGTATTTCTTGGCAAGTTTCTTAACCAACTTCTTGTTTTTGTTAAGCTTTTTTAATGCTTCGACGTCCATATAATCTAGACCAATCTTCTCTGCCTGCATGGCATTGAAAATAATGTAAAACAACTTATTCTGAAGCAGGCACAAAGTTAGAACACATGGGAAAAATAAATGCACAAGTGGAAAAGAGTACGTAACAAAAATTCAATTTACCACCAGAAAGTAAGACAACTGCAAGATTTTATACACACCACTTAGAAAGCTTGAAATTAGACAAGAATATCAGTGCACTCACCCAATAATTAGCAGAACTACTTTAAATCTGTATACTAAAAGCAACCAAGTAATAATGTTAACAAGGGAAAATAGGGATGTGCTAGGGACAATGGTTGCCAGATAGCAGATATCCAAACATGAAAATAGACAAGGATTCATAAAATGGAGTAATCACTTGCTAAGATATTGATATCTACATGTTTTTCTGTACAATTTCCTCAGACAAATCTTCCCCTTCATGCTCTCAATGGGAAAACAATGTGAAGATTTTACTTTCGATTGAAAATATCTCAGAGGAGAAATTCAAAGGGTACGGTATTTACAGGTACGCATTGCAAAAATCCAGGATATCAATATGTAAAATTATATGATCTACAAAAAATTTCCTTTCCTTCTAAATGTTAGACAGATTTCTTTCCAAAATATTTAATAACATTGCACATTTTTTTTTTAAAGATAAGTAATCCCAGAGACTGCAAAGCAAAATGTCTTTAATCCAGTTAAACCCCGGCCCACGTAACACATCCCCATCACATGGATCAGTTATAAGTCACAAAGCTCAGAATAAGAGGTCATAACAAACTTCAGAGACAACGATAATCAGTACCACCATCAAAGAAACCAAAAGAATATAGGCACTTGAATCTACAAGATATAAGGAAACAACTAAAGATGTGGAGCCTTGTTCAAGATGCAACCTATAAAAAAGTTGCTACAATTTTTTTTGTTTCAGCCATGTACAGTAGTATCAGTACCTCTTCAACATGTTGGGCATCTCCAAGCATGCAGACTTTCATCTTGGGACGAGGGATGTGTGGCAACTTAACAGAACCACTGAATCGCTTATCCTTCTGGGGATCATAATTTTTCAGCCCAATCTGGAGTTCAATGGTCTCAGTGAAATTACGCTTCTTATCTCTGGATCCGCTAAAAAGAGTGGAGATAGCCTCTCTTACAGCATCACTCTGAAGCTTACTGTACAAGGATCAAACAAGTCAGATAGGATATACTAAAATGCATCACCTTGATTACTTCCTCCATAATTATCACATGATAAGATTTCTACTAATGACGACAGAATAATGAAGTGCTTGGGGGACTCTGAGAGAAAGCACTAGCCTTCAATGTTCAGTTTATAAGCAACACCATTGACCGTCAGTCCTAATAAAAACTAATAATCGACAGCAACATGATCATGATTCTGCCAACACATTTCAACGGATCACTGCCCCAATAAACAAAGAGACTGACTAACACAATCATACACAAGCTCTGCCCACAGCTTTACTGAAGAATAAAGAAACAGTATTGAGATCATTACAACTAGCCTACAGCCATCCATGGGTAATTTTAGCTTCAGTGAGAGACTACGAAACAGGTTCTGCATATAGGATAAGTATTCTACCAGTATTTTAAAACAATAAAATCCAACAAAGTTATTTAACAACAACGATAAAACGAAAAGGTTCAAATACAAATGAAACTCAATTTCAATAGTCTTAACCCATCAACTCTCATCTGATTATTATCAATTATACAATTTGCATTGCTAATCATCACAAAAGCTTCCACATTTACTACTTCCAAAACTCCAAAAGCTAGACCCTCCTGACATGATTCGGTATACGAAAAAAAGACACCCACAAGCTGAGATTTCGAATACCTCATATTTGAAAGTCTGTTTTTTCCACAGTCCAACTAAAATCTTTTCCTCCTGCAAACAAAACGATATCACGTCAAAAGGAAGGCCAACTTACAGAAATGACACAAAAATATACATCCAGATATATTATGATTTAAGATCGGAAAATAAAACACATCACTCGAACACTCAAAAGTCCACATCATTTCTCGTGACTTCTCAGGAAACAAAAAGAGGACTGCAGATCTAGAAATGAAGCAAGGGAGCAGGGCAGAGAGAAGTTACCCAGAACAAAGAGGAACTCCACGAGTCTAGCGGGATTTCTGACGGCTAAGCATTCAGTATATATAGCAATAGGAAGAACGGGCATGGCTGATAAACCCTAACAAAAATGTACTTATGTCGAGCCATGGTGGACTCGGCATTGGGTGAGTGTCCAAGACCTTAGCCCAGTTCAGATTCATGGCCCACATCTGATATGGGCTTGAGTAATATTATTCAAATTTGGTCTCAAAGTCCAGCTTTGATATGTTTTGATTGTTTGAATAATTATTTATTATTCTATATTTCTTCTATATTAGATTATTTTATTCTATCTAAAAAATATATATATATAGAGAGAGAATATAATTACTCAGATGCTTGTCAGCTTAATATGAATTAATATTATATACGGTTATAGAGTGTACAAGTACAGTTTCGAATAAAATTTCTTTTTAAAGTTGAAAAATGTATTATCTACTGTACCAGTATCCTGTAGTAACTATTTTATAGCGAGAAATACTACTCATCATCACACACCATATATTAACATGTAATTTATTATTTTTATCCTTCTATTTAAACACGCATATTTACATAACAATACGTGTATTTGAATAAAAGAATAAAAATGATAAATCAAAATATTGATATATAGTATAAAAAATTATAAGTAAAATTTTTCTTTTTCGGCCAATAAATGACAAATGTGATCATCTCAGACCGCTCAGAATATTATAAAAAGTTATCGAAAATTCAAAATCATCCATTTGTAAAAAATTAATGTGGACTTATAAAACATTTCTAAAATCCCGTTGTTCTTTCAAGTTTTCTCATCTCGCACAGACGCATTTTCCCTCCAACTCTCAAGCATTCGCATCATTTTGTCATTCAATAAGCCTGAAAATCTAACCATTTTAGCCATTACATAACGGATTATGAATAAAATAAAATAAAATAAAAACCCAAATTTCCACATCCAATGTCTCCCATCCTCTTCTTCAACACTCACTCTTTCATCTTAGGAAAATACTTTGGGTTCCGACGATGGATTCCGATAGTCTTTTTTTATTATTATTTAATGAGTAAGTATTTTTTAATGGTATTGTGAATTTTTTTATAAAAAAAATTAAGAGATTAAAAAAATACATGAAAAAAAAATGCCTTGTCGGTGACTTTTATCATCCTACACCCTCGATGGGTGTAGCAGTGTCCATTTTGTGCCAGGATCTCAACGCACAAACACCAGATCTCTCCAATTGATAGGGAAGCACTCTCTGAGTTGCAGACTGCAGTCAAAGCAATGCAACATCTTACCTCATATAGTTCTTTACAACAAAGTCAACACGAAATATCATCAAACAATATCATCTAGAATTTGTTTGAACTAAATACATATAGAATCCTTTGTTACCTCTAAAGATTAATTTGTTTACATGGAAGATGTGATAAGGTGGAGTGGCATCAGACTTGAAGATACAAAATTGTGTCATCCCTTTAATATCTCAATGCAGTTGTTGTAAAAAATATATTGAAAGTAAAGTACATCTTTTTTATGGCTGTCCTCTAGCTAACATAAACTCTATGTCCAACAATTTTTACGTATTCTTTGTACATTTTATTAATGTGATTAGTTCTATAACTTTTTTTTAATATAAAATAACTGTTTTGATCAATCACATTTAAGTGTATAAAGAATACACAAAAATAACAGCAAATAGCAAAACTGTCTAGCTAATGAGGTTTGGGCTTATTTCTATGAATTTTACTACATACAAGCACAGTTGAGCACTAATCTGTGTACCAATACTGATTTATTCATACTTAAAATTTAAATTAACACTGTTTTCAATAAAATTTACTTTTTGACCAATCACATCATATTAGTGCACAATTGTGCTTGCAACTATATTTTTCCTATTTCTATAACTGGTTTGGAACCTCTTCCCTTTGCTCTAATTCATGGAAACAAAATTGCTCTTGCTGTGGCCTTATTTTCAAGGATTAGATCAGGTTCACATTATTGTTTCTTTGGTTCCGTCACTTATACCATGGGAGATCTTTTTTTGCTCGAAATGTTGCCAAATATGAAAACTCTCCCAGAACTATTGCACAACTCACAACTGTGCAAAAGGATTAAAGTTTGGTTACAGGAGCTGAATTCATTGGTTAGGCCTCTAAAGCCTACACCAAAGCAGATGCTTTAATGGGTATTTTCCAGTTGGCAAGGCTTCAAACAAGAGTTATTGTCCCGTTTGGATGTTAAACTGAGTTAAAATGAGTCAAAATCTTTATGAATAGTAATGACTTGAAATGGTAAAATACATCTTGAAAAAAAGTGTAATATTTTACTTTCAATCAAACTAATCCATAAGTGCATAAATAGATGCTGCAGGATCTCTTCAATTGGAAGGAATTGTATAATTCTCACAATCTGCTTGTCCCTACGTGTCTATGCACAAGTATTAGTGCTTGCAACATGCATATGTGAGTGAGTGACGGAATTTTTTTCATAGATATGAAAGAATTTTGTAAATGTTACAATCTTGATAGACTATTTTGTGCCCTCTCCCTCTCTTCGCAGACACAAGAAATGCAAATGCATATCCCCCGTGTGCATGGAGGGAAGGGGAGAAGAGAAAGATGGAACATTTTATCATCACTTGAATGCAGAAAAGCATATTCATTCGCTCTTAACAGCTTGGTACATATGACGAACAAACATTAAGGAAGTGCGAAAACTGATTGTACCCAGAATCAGGAAGAATGCATAGCACATACAAGCATTATAGCCAATGAAGAAGGACAGCTGCATGAAACTGTTCATATTTGACCTGGCATAGAAGTAGATGCTATAGCCAAACATAAAAATGGCTGGCGAGCCTCCACACAACACCGATCTGCATCAGCAAAAGAAAACATGCAGTCAATACACTAAACATAATGCAAATATAAAGCAGAAGATTCATGGTTTTTCCTTCTGACGAAGAAGCTATCACAAAATTCCAATTATACATCTGCTTACAATTGTGTACAGTATTTACGTTTTTGTTGCAATGGAGATAGAAGGATGAGTCTGAAGTTTCGAAAATACTATCAAAATGTTCCACTGCTACAGATAAAAAGTATGAAGCAATAAAATAAAATAAAAAATCATTTGTTTTTAACATAAAACCCTTCCAAAATCCAAAAAGACAAATAAAAAGAAGACCATCTGATCCTTATAACATAAATGGTCTATAATAAACTGGACAGAGCCTTCAGATTCCGATGAAGTATTTGAGGCCAAGCAGCCCATTCGCTCTAAACAGGAAAATTTTCACTATCATTCTGCCTCATCTAGTTAAGAGTTCAAACATGACCTACAGTGTTCAAAATTTGGCCAACCACTGATATTGAGCCTGCTGAAAAGATGTGAGGAACAGACCATTAATTATTTCAAGCCTCACAAACAGAAGATGCCATATTCATCCTCAAAAAATTGTTGACTTTTACTTTTCAAACTATGGAGTGACAATTTCAGAACCCAATTATCACCTGAAAGGAACGAGTATATTGCATGTGCTATACATACCTCCACCACCATTCATGGTCTTCCACAGAGAGCTGAATATATGTCAAGCCAACACTTAGCATCGAAGTTAGCAGAATGACGATGATGAAGGTGATAAATAAAATGCTGCTAAGTGTGCATATTTTGTAGCCCCACATGCTTGCATATAAGTGGTGTAACTCAAGGACAATTGCACTCAAAGATAGAAGGCCTGCAATAAACATTTGACAAGATGTTTTTCGGTACCAAGCTAATGGTGGAATCTCTCGGGGGATTCGCTTTGTGGCACAAGGTGCTTGAAATTCAGATCTAAAACGATATCCAATCACCCCACCGAAGGCAAGTAATGGAATAGCAACGCATGCACACATAAGAAGAATCAATATAATGGTGCCAAATGGAAGTGCGGCTATGGCTCCATAAGATATGGCAACTGTATTAAGAATAGATGCTGTCACAACAAACGGGCCTAGATACAGAATCCCAACAAGACGAACACTCCTTTCCTGGAATCAAATATTGTCTTTGTCACACGGATAACAAGTTACGAAGGAATTTGCAGACAAAAAATGCACTGAAAAAACATCAGGCTCTTACCCATCCAGTCGCAGCAAATTGATTGTGGAAAGAAGCAGCAATGTACCCACCAACCACAGATGAAAGTGAATATATCAAGACAAGAGATGTGAACAAAGCTCCACGATTGTAAGGATAGAGGACACCAAGAAATGCCAATAAGAATAATACAAAAACCCTGAAGGGAAAATGCAGAGACAAGTTGAAAAAAAGGTTCAATTTTCATTCTCATAAGTCAAAGATATTGAAAAACTGTTAGCCTGAATGGCATACATGACCTCTGCAATGCAAATCTGTATGTTAAGTGCTGAAGCATTCCTTTCTATCCCCATCATGATTTGCTAGTTAGTATAGACCGACTGATATGCATTAATAAAGTCACAGACCCATTAAATAAAATGCAGTTGCAGTTCATTAAGCTGGATCCAAAGTACAAAAGCTCAGAGAAGATGACATCCATCAGCAGAAGTACCAGCTGTATGGAGATGCAAGAAATCTGCCAATCAAGGTCTGCCAAGACACTATAGACCATCCAACATCATAATCAACTCTGGAGGTATCTAATTGGAAAATGAAAAGATTAACTAGGCATATAATGTCATATTACCACAGGGCATGGAATAAAGGTAGCTCTGAATGTCAATGAAAGGCTGGTAGAGTACCATCTAATAAGGTGTCCCCTGACACCTAAAAGCCCGGATGATGCTACTCAAAGTATATATTGCAAATGTAGTTTTGATACATTGATACGATGAATTAAGAAAATTAAGAGAATGGTTAAAAGTGTCATACAGGGTTAGCAGCTGGGTACCCACGCCCAAGACAGCACAAAACAAGGACAAATTGGGAGGATGTCTAAAGACGTCACCATGAACATATTTCCAACCAACCTCCTTATCCTCTTCTTCATCCCCATCGGCACACCTGAAATAAATGAACAAGTTTAGGCAGAAAAAGTAAAATAACCACCTACATAGCTCCCCCCAAAACAGAGAAGGCTGAGCAGTGCAATTACTTTCTGATATCATTCTTGAGACGCCGCATTAAAAGCAAGGCAAGCAATCCCATCAAGAGTACAATAATAACAATTGAATTAATGAATGAGAGCCAATGAGTTTGGTGGATAATTGGCACTGATGAAGTCCTTGTATATTTGTCCATCCTGTTCTCAAACTTGGCTGAGCTCTCATTCCAAATAATTGAATAAGTGAAAGTAATATCAATTTCAGCATCTTCTTTTATCTCCACAACATGACTAGGATCACTAAATGCACGTATTTCTATTACTCGGTCCCCATTGTAAAGAGCATCAAACCGAACATGTTTAAAGAGATAATACTTAGGGCCCTCCTCACCCAGAATCTCACTCTCCTCTTCAACTTTCCCAATGAACCCCCACAATGGAAGATCATCAAAATACATCTGGAAGTAAAAATCTTCACTGACAACATCCCTGAACTTTGCAACTTCAGGAACTCTAAGCCTCTTCTGGCAAAGGGTCTTCCCAGTAATGTTTTCCCGGAATTTCAACTCATATAAAGCATTGGTCAAACGATCACCATTCAAGACCTCACCAAAGGATTCCTTCTTCTGGATTACTGGATCTGCAAGCCACAACGTAGAAAACTCAACTTCTACTGCTTAAAAGTAGCACAAAATGTAAGTTTAACAACTACTACATGTAAACACGAATTCATATCAAACACTTTTTTTTTTTTTTTTTTAATTTTATCTTATATATAGGTTACTCATATCGAACAATCTGACTCAGACGGCAACATGATTGGCCATTGAACATGGCAAAGCTCAAAAGATAAAAACACCCATAGAATATGTAAGTTATATTTAATGCTAAGGAAACTACAAAGATTGCTAAAATCTTATTACGCGCCGAAGTAAGTAGCTAACCTGGGCGGCAGAATGGCAAGTCATAGTAGTAGTAGGTCTCACTGCAAGAGAACACAAATAAACATAAAGATCAATATGCATTCATATTAGGATTGGAAATGGAGAGGTTGATATACTCAGAATTTGGGGTACCTAGGATTGTTGAGGGGCCCCACTTTGTTGACATATAAAGGTACAAGATCTCCTATATTGTATCGATGGTGACTCGGAGAAGCTGTGGCGGAGCGGTCTGTGAAGCTTAGTGCTGTGAAAAGGATCACCAAGAGCTTGATTTTGAGTTTAGACATAGATATAGAAGAGAGAGAGATTGCTTTCGAGTGAAATGACATTATTATTCTCATAAAACTCTGCCTGGTATGACAAAACCTATTAAACAAAGCTTCCTACTAAGCTCTTCTGATAAAACTCCTCTTCTATCCATAGAAATTTTAGCCTCGTACTTACATACTCCTGCATTTGGGGAGGAAAATAAGACCGGGTGAGTGGAAAATTCAGTTAAAATACACCCAACCAATTAAAAACAGTTGAGTTAAAAATATTTTGGGGAAGTTAACACTTTCATCACATACATGAAACAGCCTACTGGAACATTATTGAATTTCTTTGCAATTGAAGTGGATGCATATAATTTATAGACAGGTACTGAACTCATAACATTTATTGACCCTTAAAAATATACATAACTGTACATTGTTCACAATATAGAAACTACTCTTACTTCCCTCACATGCTCGGAACTTTTATAATCCATCACTTGTTAACCTTTGGCTGGTATAAAATTTTGCCCTGTATGCAGGGCTATGTGTAACCACAAGGGACCCCTTCTCAACCTTGCCCCAGGTTGAGTGACTTTCCCTATCCATCAAACTAACACGTGTGGAAACTTTCTTTCCGGCAATGGATCACCCATAGTGGTTGCACTCCATCTCAGCCTCAGTATCAGGCCTATTCATTAGGACATTAAAATCTCAAAATATTCATTTTCCTTAAACACATGGCATTCTTTACATTCTCTCGTTTCTTTGCACAATAAAAAAAATATAATCCCTTTCTTAGAAAGTGTCCTATTCATTATAAATAATGCATGTAAAACATGCTTTATTTGACAGTAACTTATGAATGTTTTAACATATATCTCCTATAAATCTTGAGTCATTTATGCGATATGGCACTATGAACCAACAAGAATAAATCCTTTTTTACTGTACGTTCTTAACCCTCAAGTTTTACTAGAGTCCAATTACGCAATCTAAGGCCTGAATAGTTCCTAAACTGGAATCGCTGTTGTTTTTATTTTTCAACAAGATTTCAAACTTCGGCTGAAACTTACCCAATGTCAGTAATTCAATTTTCCAATAGACTTCCATGAAAGATACAACATGTATTCGAACAGAGAAAACATTTCCCCCATACTTGATAAATTTATAGAAAAAAAGAAAGCTTTAGAAATTAAATATCTCAAAATTCAACAGAAAGACTAAAATCTCACCAATGAGACCAAACCGAAGATTTTTATTCTTTTAGCAGAACAGTAGTATCACATCACATTTTAACAAAAAAAATCTTAGAACGGTGGATTTGTCGACAAAATGGGAGCTTGAAATCATGCATTAAACTAGCCTAAATGCAAAAGATGATCCAAATCAGAAAACCTCAAAGTACTTCGCCATAGTTAGCCACTCTGCCACGGCCAAAATAACTCTAAAGCTGCTTGAAACTCGCTAAACCATATAGCTGAACTCTTTGGGGCTTGGTTTTCCTTTTCAAGACCTTCTTCACAATCTTTTGCTCTTCCACCAAAAAGGCTCGAATGATCCTTCTCGGACATCACCTCCAGACAGTACCCCATCATAAGCTCTGTTAACAGTTCTCCGGATCCTATTTCTAGTGACGGGACACTCAGGCCCACTCGCTCTCTTCTTAGTGCTCTGGGACACTAGCTTCCCTCCAGGGATTGGATTTGGTGGCGTAGCTGTGTCGCGTATGTTCCGCGAGAAGCTGAACCATTTTTTAAAAGCTCTCTCTCTCTCTACGCAAGGATTTTGGGCGATAGAATGGGAGGAAGAGAAAAAGAGGAATCCGAACAGATCAAAACTCATTACAGATTCCAACCAGCTAATGCCATCCTCCCCGCAAACAGATACCCAATGGATTCGTAATCTCAAACACGGTCAACTTGAAAAGAGATTAAATCAAAACAACAATTGAGATCACTGAATTCAAAACGAATAAGAGCAAAGCAATAGAAAAGATTCGTTACAAGTCCAAACGCAAACAATTTATGCGGAGAACACGGTGATGTGGGTTTTACCTTGAGCCAGCAAAACAGACCTAGAGAGAAGGTCAAGAGTGTGGCAGGACTCAGGAGTGTTCCAGGGAAGGGAAAATTTGAAGAGGAACATGTGATCTTCTGCGGGTGGGTTAAAAAAATGGATCTGCAAACGGTACCGATAAAATTACCGAAAGCGGGACCGATAACTGTGTTTTGTTTTGTTTTCTTTTTCTTTTACATATTTTTTAAACAAATTTATATCCATCCACTATATATATAAATGCCAAGGTAGGAAAAACAGTATTTTTGTTTGACACATTTTTATTTCAATTTTAGTCTTGCTTATATTCCAAATTTCCATTCTATTATTGCTCTTTTTTCTTCTTTTGCCGTGTATCTTTTTGGACTTTTATATTTGTTGGCATTGTCCTCTCTGGTCATTTCCTTTTAATTTTATCCCTGATTTTATATAAGAAAATTGAAACCAATTGAAATTTTCTCTACCTTTATTGTCTTTTTACACTCTCACTAATTGACCCATTACATAATAGTGGATATTAGAACCCTCAATCCGAAATTCAACAATATCTTCTCGAAAATAAATCCACCGCTTACTGAATTTCTTTTTTCTAAATGACATAAATTCTAGAAGTTTAGTTCACTGCTTACTGAGTTTCTTCTCTCTAAATCACATAATTTATGGAAGACCAATCCACTATATTCCACTGTCTTCTTCAATTTTTGGAACACATCCACTGACTTCATAATTTGTCTAAATCATATTCGATTAACCGCTTGGCTCACTTTCTGAGAGATCAATCACTTTCATAGCATTCTTCAATTTTGGAACACTTCCACTGCCTTTGTATTTTTCTGTCATTCACCGCTTGGTTCACTTTCTAGAAGATCAATCACTTCCATTGCCTTCAATTTTGTGTGCATCACATTTATACTATCTAAATATCATCATCTGCTCTATCGAAATACAATGCACTATTTTTAATACCGTACCGACCACTAATCCAGTACAAGTATTGTACCTGTTTCGTACCGGCCTATATTTTGGCCCGTACCAGCCCGTACAGGCCGATATTTCGACTTTTATCTTCTTCTTTTTTTTTTTCATTTCTTCAAACTGTAAACTTATTTTTTGACTCCCAATTTAGACAAGACTATTTACAATATATATATCCATGTATAATTTAGTTATATATAGACTATTATTTTGAAATTTAATTTATATATATATAATTTATTCATATATCGATTATCCTGAAACGGTACACGAAACGGTATCGGTACCGAAATATTTCATTCCAGTGTCTTAACTGGTACGGTATTCAAAACTTTGATACAACGTCTCCGTGTGCACCTACGCTCTTAGTAAGTGCCTCTTCTTCGTCCGTGCACAACAAACCATCACACAAGAAACACACGGCAAATTGCTCAAAGGGGAGTTCAGCCTCACTCAACACCATCACGCCATTAATCACTCACATCAACCACCATTGCCACCCACATCAGCCACGATAGCGTTTAGACCTTGCAACCAAGAAATAAAAAAAGGGCATCGGACGAGTTGTTGAACCTAGAAAAATAAATCAAACTCCTAACAAGAAGCTAAAAGATCTTAGATTTCATTTACTAGAAAAACCAATACTCTATTTTTTTTTAAAACCCAATGCTCTGTTTGAGGCCGCAAATGAAACCAGATCCTCCATGCATGGCCAACTATCACATGAGAAACACACAGCTAATTGCTCGAAGGGAAGGTCAAGCTCACTTAGCCCCATCACGCAATCAAACCAAAAAATGGCATCAAACGAGTTGTCAAACCAAGAAAAATAAAAACAAACCCTATATATGCGAGTGTCCCTAGGTTTGCATAGGAAAAAATTTGAAGATCATACCAATAACCTCAAAAATATTTTCTGAAAAGAACCTACAGAGAGACCATACCACTAGAGTGAAATGATCGAAGTACTGACCATTTTACTCTTTCTGAGAAAATATCGAAGAAAGAGGGGAATCGTTGAGACGCAAATTAATAGCTCCCATAGAGAGAGAGAGAGAGAGAGAGAGAGCCCCTGTGATAAGCATCAAAGTGGGTGTAAATCTAAAGAAGAAAAAGATAAGTTTTTCTTATTCAGTAATGGAGAACATAGATTTGCACTCCAGAACATAGATCAACAACAAAACAACAAAAACGAAATAAAAAAATGAAGTCCCATATATTTTTGTTCCAAAACCAAACATGCAAAAAAAAAAAAAACTGAAAAACAAACATGCAAAAATGAAACCCATAAATTTTTTCACAAAACAACCAATGCAAAAAATAAATAAATAAATAAAAATCCAAAAAGAAAAAAAGAAAAAAAAAAGATGAGAATGAAATAAGGAACTTGATTTCAAAAATAGGAGAGCCTTGGTCCCAAACTCCATTTAAAAAAAAAAAAAAAGGGACCAACAAATCTACCCACGGCAGACAATAGAAAAATGGAGATGTGGCAGTTGGTTGGACCCTTGGGGGAGAACCCACAGTGAGTGAAAGAGGAGAGGGATGAAAGAAAAATTGAGAAGTCTTATAGGAGCTGCTGCAGGATGAGAAAGGGAAGAGAAGGGGATGAAATTTTATTTCAAAAAGAAAAGATAGAAGAAAAGAAGGGAGAAGAAATTAACCATTGATGTAAAAGAATCAGTGGTCATGATTTAAAAGAACGAGCGGTCAAGAAGAGAAAAAAGAAAAAAAATAACCTCACTTGGCAAAGGACCTAGAATCAAAGTTTAAAAATACAATTAAAATGCAAAAATTTAAAAGAGTAAAAAACTACTTTCCTGATACTGATTTGAAAAATAAAAAGAGTATCGATTTGGGACAGTCGGGCTGGTGAAGAGGGATTAACAGCCGCAAATCAGATTTTGACACGTTACATTTTTCACACTAAGCAAAATGAAATGCATCACACTAAATTATTGTTCTCCATAGCAACATTCGTACCCGCACACCTCACGTTCGACTCCCTGTGTGCTGGATCACCTCTTCTCTGCCGCCGTCGCCCATCTCCGCTATCGACCAACTCCGTCCCCCATTTTATTTGCCGTCGTTTGCTGGGTTTCTTGATGGTATGTTTTTTATCTCTTCAAACTTGCTCCTTCTGGATCACCCCTCACATTCGTTTGCTCCTGTTGTGATGTTGCCATTACAGTGTCTAAAAGCTTGCTCTGTTTTTTTGAAAGCAATTTGACAAATAATTTTTTGAATGATAATGTATCTTAAAATCTGAAGATAAAGTTTGGAGTGATTGAGTAAAAATAGAAGGTGTTCGCATAAAACTTCTCAGTTCTCACTTGTAATCAAACAAAACTTCCAGGAGCTTCTTTAATAACCCACCGGTGGTTAAGGGAAAACCAAGACAACCAATTGTCAGGATTGAATATAGAAAAAAATATATAAATAAAAGAGAGGAAAAACACCTGGGCGCCCACACATTTTGTTTTATTTGAAAGAATCTATTTTTTGTCTTTGTCTCAACAGACCATACTCAAAATTTGAAAGAATTAGTTTTTGGGTGATAGACTTTCAGTATACTTTCAAATTTGGGTTTTAGCTTTCCCCCCACTCTGTTTAAGATAAGACCGAGACATGAGTCATACTCCACTTTCAGTTGTGCTTTGCAATTTCAACTTTTTCAAAAGCACTTTAGAAATCTATAGGAAAAATAAGAGAATGAATTAGCAGCCTCGTGCGACGACGGAGAGAGGATGTGAGGTGGGCCGCGTGGCTCGTGAGACGACGGAAGAGGAAGCGATTTGGGTGGCAGGGAGGGGGAGTAGCTGATTTCGCAAATCTGGGTTCTGGGAGAGAGGGAGAGAATGAGAGGGGATGGATCCTTTGCGTGCGTGTGGTGGAGGCATAGGATATGAATGGTGAGGAGGCTACGTGTAAGTTAACTGTTGGTGGTCTGTTTATTACAGATTAACAGATTGACCGTTTTGAAGATTTTCTCAAATAAAAAATATGTCTATAACTTTCAGCACTTCTGTCCAACCCAAATTCCAATGAAAGAATAATAGAAAAATGGATGACTATTTTAAATACGGAAAAAAGCCACAAATGAGTGAACGACGGTGACATGAGAGTGCATGCTTACTTCCTACCCAAGATCGTTATCATTCAAATTTTGAATTGGACGTTGCTACGTCCACAGAACCTTTTTACAGAAAAGTTTTACAGATCACTACAATTTTTTTTTTCTTTCACTATTTTTTTAAAATTATTTAGATATTTTTTTAAAATAAAAAAAATTACATATTCATTTAAAAATGTTTACTTAATTACTAAGTAAAATTAAAAAAAAATTTCAATAGATGATTTTGGTAGAAATCATCTGTGAGCTTAGTATTTTCCTTTTGGATTCCATTCCAGATACAATTTCCCAAATCTGTCCTTCAGATATCATATCACCTTCATCCCAACCAAACTTACCATGATCCCAATGAAAAAATAGTAAAATACAAAAAAGAGAACTACTACAGATATAAAGAAATTATACAAAGTAACCTATAAATTGATGTAACTTTATGAAATCCATTAGATCTATTTTATAATAAAAGTTATTTTACAATTTGATGTACCACATCAGATTATAGGTTTACTTTTATGTAATCACTTTGTGGCTAAAGTATTTTCCTGCATAAAAATGTATCTTCTATCAAAATAATACTACAAAACAAATATCCACAAACGTTATAGATTGAAAAAATTTACTATAATTTTTTAAAATATAAATTAATAACTTTTATTCTTTGGTCGAAATAAATAATGTTAAAAATGTAACTTAAATAAATCATGTTAAAAATATTGAAATTTCTAACGTATCCTTGTGAACTACGAAATTGTCTACCAATTTCCTTAAACAAATATGTTAGATCTCAATTATCAAAATTATCAAATGAATAAAATACTTTAAAATAAATAATTAACTTCGTAAGACATAATGATTGGTTACGAAGGAAAACTCTTTAAAGAACTCTTTAAAGGTAAAACCATACGAGACAGCCAAACCCAGGAAAGTCAATCTTATTATTTGATAAACAATTACAAGCAATAATCAATTACAAAACATTTACAATTTGACTCACTTACCTGCCTAGACAAACAACTCGTTTGTCTTCTAGCGCAGTAACAACCAGAATCTCTAGCGATCTTCAAATGTTGACTTCCCTTGTGGAACTCCAGAGACTGAAATCCAATCGAGATTCATTCACACTCAAAGCACGATCACACTCAAGAAGAGATGAAAAACTCAATGAAAATTTCAAGTGAATTTTCTCTCATAAATGTTCAGAATATATTCTCTGAAATTCATGGCTCCAAGTCCCTCAAAAAATACAAAACCGAATCCCTTTAAATAGAAAGTCTTGAAATAGTTCTAGTCATAGTAAGATTCTACTGACGGGTAGAGACAGTCGTGAGAACGCTTTCTGACGGGTTGCTGACATTTTGCGATAACTCTTCACTGTAATTTCTTATCTGTGTTCAGTTTCAGGTCTTGATAATTCCAGACTCTTATGGATTCAAAATTCATGTAACTGACTTATTTAAACAACCTTATAAACATCTAGATAAACTCAATGTTGTTTATTTATAAAATCATCTATTATTTTACATTCATCCAAATTTAATCAAATAATGATAAGATAAACTTTATCATTTAGTCATCTAATTCTAGCCAATTTTTGCCTTTACAAATATATTTGAGTTTACCAATTTTATTATAGTTTTATCTTTGTTTTATTCAAATAAATACCAAATGTTCATAACCATATGATAAAAATAAAATCTTAATAAAATAAATTTTAATATTATAAAATATTTTATTTACAGTTACTTATATATTATTATTTTTTCTATTAAAGATTTTGATTTAATAATTTCTTTAAATATATACTTTCTAAATAGAAATATTTTTTTGATTGTTGGATAAAATTAGTCGTTTAATAACAATGAATTGAAATGTTATATTTTTCAAATTGAAACGTTATATGTTTATTCTATAAATAGGTAACATACAATATAAATATTCGACTTTAACTATTAAGAGTAATAATAGTAGGTAAGATAGTATAATTAAAAATTTTCATAATGAATTATATTATAATTTCATAATACTTTTAAAATATAATATGTTATTATTAATATTTTACCTTCATAAGTGCGAGAATGTAAAATTAATTAATGTTTTGCATTTCTTTTATTTCTTATAGTGTGTTTGAGAAATGGAATAAATTAATAAATATTCTTTTAAAAAAAATAATAAAATTGTTTGAAATTGGTTATTTGTATTGTAGTTTAAATAAATTAATGAAACTGTTTCCTTTTAAAACAAATGGCATTGAAAGAAAAGCTTTCTTTTTTTTAAAAAAATTTAATAAAATCTTACCTATATTTACGTAATATGCTTTATACCATATATTTAAATTATGGGTGGGCAGCGGGGCCCCGGAACCCGCTGCCCTGCCCCCACATAGGGCGGGGCAGGCATCCGCACCGTTAGGGTCGGGGCAGGGCCCCCCGGCCCGTATGGTGTAACCCAGCGGAGGCGAGGGACGGGAACGGACCCCCCCGGCCGTTTTTCCCCCGCCCCGTATGTTTTATAAATATAATATATATTATATATTATATTATATATATATATATTAATAAGTTATGCTTAAATGAAACGGCGCCGTTTTGTAGTTGACAAAATGGCACCGTTTCATCTTAGGGGGGGTAAGGGTTTATTAATAACCCACTAAATGAAACGGCGCCATTTTTGTGGTGGATAAAACAGCGCCGTTTCATTTAGTGGGTTAGCATTTAACCCTAACCCCCCCCCCCCCCCCCCCCCGGGCGTCCGAAACTCCCAGGCCCCAAGCTTCTCCCGAGTCCCGACTCCCCTCCCCTTCGAAACCCCCAATCCCCTCCCCTCCGAAACCCCCTAAGTCCCCACACGGCACATGCAGTGCCTTACACCGGACGCACGGTATGTTAAATTTTCTCCTCCTCTTTTGATTTTCTCCATTAATTTATATATATATATATATATATATATTTTTTGAGTTTTGATCGGAGATTGGAGGAAGGATGGGGTTGAATCGGAGATGGAGGATGAAATTTGTGAATTGTGTGATGTGGATTTGTTGTTTGTGACATTGTGTGATTGTTTCGGATTTCAAGCATTTTGGATGTTTTGGATTGTTTATTTTTGTTGTAAATTTCATTGAAACCCTAATCCCTAAATTGATTGAAACCCCTAAATCAATTTAGGGGTTAGGGTTTCGGATTGGAACCCTAATTAAATTAGGGTTCCAATCCGAAACCCTAAATTGATTTAGGAGCTTCATGGATTGAAACCCCTAAATCAATATATCTTTAATAAACAATATATCTTTAAAAAAAATCATAAAATTAAAAAAAAAAAAGTCCGGAGAGTAAAATACTAAAATGATCTAGAAACAATCGGTCTAGATTGTGCAAGTCCAGTACATTCTTTAAAAAAGAAGTAAACTTTACTGTTAAAAAAATTAATTTATTTATCAGAGTTTCATATTTATTTACTTTTTTAAAAGAGAGTACATATAATCTACATACTGATATAAGACAACAAGCTGCCCTGCTACTCTTCCTTCCATCTTCCACCCCTGGCCACATAGAGACCCCTTATGAATGCAGGGATAAACAATCCAACCAGGTGTCAAATTATTAACGTAAGATCAAGGCCCCAGTTAGCACACAATGAAGAAAGATAAGATGCTACCACTACCCATTACACTTACTCATAGGACACGCTGCCAATTACTAAAGCTGGTATTAGAAAAATATAAATAATAAATAATAAAGATACACATTTGAAGGGACTTGAGTTTGTAGAGAAACTCTACAATCTAACCCAACATATCAATCTTTTAAAAATATTATGCAATGACTAAGCTCAGAATTGTATATCTTGAGAGCTGTCTCCAGGTCATTGTATATTCTCTCCAAAGCAAATTATGCTATTGTCACTCTAAAGAAAAGCATGGCTACTTCTAAAACCCAACCATGGAATGCAAAGGCTCACATGAACAAACTCGAGCAATCTTCAATAATGGCCTTCATTCATAATTTTTTTTAATACTTGTAAAAAAATTCATATCTAATCTAGGGCCTTTTTTCATCAGATCATCGAAAAAGCTTATAGAAATGGGTCTTATTCAAGTTAATTTATTATGAATGATTTGTTAAATGAATGAATAAAATTGTCATATGTATATATATAGTTTTATACTCATGACTCCACATGATATATATATAACGTACACATGATTAACCTAAATTACCATGCACTTGGCCTATATATAAATGACACGAAATTAACCTTTGTGCTTGCCAAAACTTAAAAAAGGGTAAAAAAGAAAAAAGAGAGAAGAAAATAATGCCTATTAAAAAATGCCTATTAAAGTGGCCGAGAAAAAAAGATGTTTTAATAATGAGAAAGGAAAAATGATGAAAGATTATAGGCTTAGGGCGGCTTAAAAAGAAAATATGAAGCATGTTGAAGCTACATGTGGAAACGGACTCCTTTTTTCCAGATTTTTTCAATTATATTTTTTAAAAAATTCTCTTCCTAATCAAATTATTTGGAATTGCTTATATGAGGTGTAAAAACTTTCACATAGAATTATTTTTTAGTGGTTAGAAAAAATTAATTTTAACCCTTTGAATGAGGGCAACGGGCCATGACCCTAATCTTCATGTTTTTGTGAAATGATGGAAATTCATGTGTTCTTAACCTATTACAGTGTAGCATTTCAATTATCATCATTATATATAAAAAGTACTTAATACATCAATAATAGTTTTGTATGCAGTTTTTGCTGATTATGTTGGATTGCACTTTGAATTTTTTTTTTTTTTGTTGGAGAATCAGGAATGTCTTCGGATTTCAGTGATAGCTCGCCTTCCCCAACCAACACCCCTATCTCAGAAACTAACCCTACTCCTACTCTTATAACGAGTACACCTTGCCCTGCTCTGAAGCCCACACAGGGCAAGAAACTTGTATCTATAGTTTGGCAACACTTTACCAAACTAGAGGGTGGTGACTCCAACAACCCACAAGCTAAATGTAATCACTGTGGGAAAATGTATGGATGTCACTATAGGAAACATGGTACATCCCAGTTGAAGGTCCATCTAGAGGAACAATGGAAGAAGAGTCCAATTTTAAAATCCTTAGTAGAGAAGGGTCAATCTAGACTAGATTTTAAAATGACGGATGGGAGTAGTGGGGCCAGGGGGCCAACATTGAAGGGGTATACGAAGTATAACCCTGATGAGTGTAGAAGGAAGTTAGCTCGTATGATTGTCATGGACGAACAGCCTTTTCAGTTTGTGGAGGGTAAAGGGTTTCAAGAATTTGTTCAAGAGTTGGAACCGAGATTTGTACTTCCTTCTCGTCACATTGTGACAAAGGATATTAAAAAGATGTACCTCCATGAAAAAGATGTTTTGAGGGGCCAATTAGAGGGTTTGGTAGTTTGCCTCACCACCGATACTTGGACTTCTATCCAAAATATGAATTACATGGCGTTGACTGTGCATTTTCTTGATGCTGATAGGGTTCTGCACAAAAAGATTATTAAATTTTGTCAAATAACTGATCATAAGGGTGAGACGATTGGGAAGGCATTGGAAGCTGCAATAAAGGAGTGGGGGTTGGAAAAGGTTTTTTCTGTGTCAGTTGATAATGCGTTGTCAAATAATGTCGCATTAGGATATCTAAAGAATTATCTTAAAGATGCAAATAAGACATTCTTGGGCAGTGAATACTTGCATGTTAGATGTGCTGCACATATTTTGAATTTAATTGTGACTGAGGGGTTGAAAAATGTTGATGACTCGGTTGCACAAGTTAGAATGGCTGTGAAATTGGTGAGGTCTTCTCCTTCTAGATTGGAGAAATTCAAAGTTGCTGCAAAGGCTGCAGGGCATAACATCGAAGAAGGGTCTTTATACTGATGTTCCTACAAGATGGAACTCAACCTTCTTGATGTTGGAGGCGGCCCAAGAATATAAGGTAGCCTTTCAATTATTAGATGATGAAGACATCCAATATGTCAAATACTTTAATGAGCACAGGGGATCACGAAAGCCTATTGATGATGATTGGGTGGTAGTTTCTACTTTCGTTGATTTTCTTGGATTATTTTATGATGTGACATTGAATATGTCTGGTTCTTTGTACCTACATCCCATGAGTTTTGTCAACAAATATGTAGGGTAAAAGAAGAATTAGAAGATATGCGTAGGGGTTCCAATGAAAAGATAAGGGGGATGGCAGTGACCATGATGCTAAAATATGACAAGTATTGACTAGAATGAATATTTTCTTATATGTGGCTGTTATTCTTGATCCACGTCTGAAAGTTTTAGGCTTGTTATATGGGTTGAGACTTGTTCACGATTAGGTATGGACTAAAATTATTGGTGAATTGGCCCGAGATACCTGAAAAAATTGTATGACGAGTTTATGGCAATTAAGGGTGGTACTACATCAAAAACACATACACCGACCCCAACGCCTTCTACAGACACCGTGACCGGGCCTCCTACAAAGAAGCGCAGAATGCCGTGGACTAAGACCCTCGCACAGAATCTCACACTAGTCCATCAATCTACGGAGGTCGTTTCTGAGTTAGACAACTATTTGTCAGCGGATATGGTCCAAGATGATGATGATCATTTCGATATATTAGGATGGTGGAAGAGTGCCTCAAAGAAATATCTCATCATTTCTGAGATTGCCCGCTGTATTTTAGCCATCCCTATTAGCAACGTTGCCTTAGAGTCAGCCTTTAGTACCAGAGGTCGTATATTGGATCATTTTCATAGTTCATTGTCTCCTACAACTGTGGAAGTATTGATATGCATACAGAGTTGGACGATAGGAAAGGATATTCATGTTCCGGATATATTAGATTTTAAGAAGACCGATGAGGGTGGTGATCAGTCTAGATTTGGATCACCTGATAATTATTTTTTATTTTATTATTTTAATTTATTTATATTCATTTCCATTTCATTGTTATTAATTTTAATATTAATTTTTGTAGTAACACATGAGACATCTAGCACCTCTGCAACATAAAAATGTGCTCAAACCCGGGCCGCTCCAACTGTCACACCCCTTGACTCAAAGACAAGCCACAACCGACAAGTCTCTTTAGAATGATCAATTTTTAATTATTTGTTCAAATTTTGTATTCAATAATTTGTAATGTTGATACAATGTCCCTTGGACACTTTTATATTTGTAATTTTGTAATTGTTTAGCCTTTCAATTTTGTAATAGTTTAGTTATTATTATTAGTTTATTACGTATTAGACTCTTAGACATAACACTTTTTTTTTTTTTAATCTGGGTTTTACATTTTTTTTCCTTTTTACTTATAATTTTATGGGCTGAAAAATGAAAATGGCTTACAAACTTTTTTGGGGCAAAAAATACATACTTGTGGCCCATTTTGACCCATTGCTGAGGTTTCTGGGCCCAAAATAGCCCAGAAATTGCTTATGGGCAAAATGCTCCTGGGCCCAAGGCCCAAAGGGGGGTGCGGGGGGGCAGACGGATTGCCCCCCACCCCGTACCCCGTCATGCGGGACGGGGTACCCCGCCCCCGCACACCAGGGGCGGGGGACGGGGGAGATTTTCCCCATCCGCCCCATGCGGAGGTGGGGGGGTCTACCCCGCACTGTATGGTGCGGATAACACCCATAATTTAAATATATATTTCAAAAAATATTTACAGATTTAAAAAGTAGACTTTTATTAAGTTTTTATTAAATTTGTTTGGCTTCCAAATATGATATATACATTTAAATATTTCTCGTATAAATTTTTTATTTGTGAATTGGATGTGTTCATGTCATTTTTAGTCAATTGATGTCAAATAGTTCATTATTCTTTTATATCATGTTCTCAAATTTTGCTTGTAAAATATATTAAACCTCAAATATTTCTCTACAAAATATACTATTATAATAATGCTTTTCGAATAGATCCGCTGTAATCTTTTCTAGATAACTACCAATCCCAGATGCTATATTCAAGGGGCATACGAGTGTAGCACACGTTGCCTTAGTAGTATATATAAATATATATATATATATATATATATAAATTTATTTTTAAAAATATATTAATAAATATTTCCTTAACAATTAAGTGAAAAAAGAAAAATAAGCATCGGTCTATTTGGGAGGTCCAATTCATAGGTCCCCAAGCATTTTCCTATAAATTCGAAAGGAAAAAAAAAAAAAAAAAAAAGTTGGTGAAACCATTTAGACAATAAGATGAGATCAGAAATTTATAAATGATAGTAAAATAATTTGAGTAAAAATGTTTTTACGAGGTTTTAAAAAATGAGAGATAACAAACTGAATAAAAATATTTTACAGTTAAAATATTATTAGAATATAATTTTTAATATTATTTTTTATTTTGAAATTTAAAAGAGTTAAATTATCTTTTACGTTTTGTTTTGAAGTTCGGAAAAATTATAACGATTATACGATGATTTGATGAAAAAGTTAAAAAGTTAAACTTGAAAGGTATTTGTGTTTCTGTTTGTGGTGTTTGAATATTAAAATGAGATGGAATAAGATAAAATGAGATAAGACCATTTTACAATCAAAACGTGGCCTAAATGATTGTGCAAGTTAAAAATTGTACATAATAAATACTTTTTAAATATGTTACATCTTTGTGTGATTTGAAATAATAAATTTAGAATAAACAGTATTTTAAAAAAACTAATCTATATTCCTAATTTTTTTATCTATAATTCTTTGATATTAAATAATTACTTATTATTATTTTTAATTATTTCTTAGTTAGCTAGATATAAGAGTAGGGTTGCAAATAAACAGTGCAGTTCGTAGTGGCCATGCAACCTCCAAATTGAAGTTGAATAAAGAACTTTTCTTTGGAAAAGATCTAAATTGATATATGACGGCCAGTGATTGAGCAATTTATTCTGTATTAATGGTGATAGACAAGTTATAATAGAAATGGCTATTGCTAAAAAATTATAACTGCAAAAATAACTATTAAAATAAAAGTATTAATGTATTAAATACATGAGAGTCTCATCAAAATTTCTAAAATTAATAGATAAATATATGTTTCTATTAAAACTCAAAATTGGACCCAAAATCCCGTTTACAATATTTTTATTTTTTTGTTAAAACCTAAAAGTTTGGGACTAAAAATCTTCTAAATGTTTAAAATTATATGTATATATATAATATTATCTCTTTCACTATTCTTCTGCCGGCACTTCTCCCTCTCTTGTACTTTTCTCCTTCTGTCTACAGTTTTTTTCTATTTTTTTTTTCTCTTTCTGAGGTCTTAATTTAGATGTTAAAAAAATTAATTAATATTTTGTTCAAAAAATAAAAACTTGATACTCTCATGAGTAATTCAACGAGTGGTGCTCAAAACTAATTGAAAATGAGATTTTTTGTACTCAATCATGCTGTGCCTAGATCCATCATGCCGAAACCCACGACCCCCAACAGGGGAAGACCCAGGCAAACCTAAGGACCCAAGGATCCGATTGTTCTTCTAGACACCTTGCATTAATAGGGAACAGAGAGGTTGGGATCTTGCCCCTTACAAGATCGGCCTCATTAAATGCAACTCAAAGAGACCAACCTCGAGGTTGGATCCCTATAGCTGAAAGGAGTGGCTGCATTAAATGAGAGTGATCATTGTAGTGATAGGAAAACCCCATGGGAAAATCAGCTATAAATAGAAGAAGGCTAACAATGGGAAAGTGGTTATGCACTTGGTATCTCTTTCTAACTTTCTAAATCCCATTGCTTACCTTTCCTAGACTTAGGAATAAATATCTAACATTGGCATCGGAGGTGACACGTCCACCCCGAGCCACCCTCTCTTCTCCCCTCACAGACACAAGAGTATTGTTGTGGCTTAGGGGCTACAAAACACATGTCAATAGTTGGCGTTGTCTATGAGATCTTAAATTATTTCAGCCTAAAAGCGTCATTATGCCTTTTTATGCTGGCTATAGTGTGTTCACTTGCGACCTTCAAGCAAGAGTCTGATTCGAAAAAAATGGAAGGAAGGTTTATGGAGATGGAGGAACTTGTGAAGATTTTGACCTCAGATGCAGAAGCCCTTCGATGAGAGAACAAGGCGCTAAAGTAGAGAAACGATGAATTTGAAGGGAGGCACTGGGCCAAAGAAGATCGAGCGGACGGAATGGGAGTCATAGAACATTGGCGGGCTACCACCTGAAGACAAAGAATGCAAATAGATGGGCGATGAGCTGCGCATTCTCATGGGCAAGTACGAGGAGATGACAAAGAATATATGGAGATCATCCACTGTGGACCACTTGGCGGCATAGACCTACCCTATAGCGCCAAAGTGATGGCAGTCCCACTTCCCTCAAAGTTCAGGGCCCGGTAGATAAAGATGTAAGATAAGCACCTAGAGACGTTAA
The DNA here is from genome assembly GCF_018687715.1 of Carya illinoinensis. Taxonomy (NCBI): domain Eukaryota; kingdom Viridiplantae; phylum Streptophyta; class Magnoliopsida; order Fagales; family Juglandaceae; genus Carya; species Carya illinoinensis. The sequence goes on from NC_056765.1 coordinate 25,557,500, forward strand.
AAACTCACATGATGTTGCACGACTTCTCATGGGAGATAGTGTGCCAGGCTTTCCATGATGCAGAGTCATTGCTTATAACGACCTAACTCAATATTCTAAAGACAATTTTATTGGGCGTAAATTATATTGATGGGCCATATAGGAAAGCACAATTGTAATTTTTGAATATTCACGTGTCCAAAATTTATTATGGTAGATTAGATAATTTTTATTGGACCAAATGGACTTAGTTTTATCGATATGAGGCCCAATAAATTAAGTATAAGCCCCAATGCAAATCATACAATACCCAACCCATGCATATGCGCGTCTTCCTACCTGAATGGTTTCCTAACTAATTCATAACCGCCTTCAGCCAATTTCTTGATCTGAAAGATTTTGACCCTTTAGTCGATTTATTCGTCTCAAAGTTTTTGGCAATCAATCGACTCACACGCCGAAATCCTCACTATTATAATCTCTTATTGCTCCCACAATATTCCCTTCCTCACATCTCCACCCTCGCCTAGCTGTAAACACAGTGGAGCCAACGCCAAACACAAGCAAAACCGAAACCATAGAGATTACCATATGAAACCCCTCGCAAATGGTAACACCTCTTTTGCACCTCCTCAACGGTAGCCATGAATAGCTCCTTTCCTCCACGACAAAGCAATTATGGACAACACATTGGTAACCAACCGAAGAAGCTTCACGTCTTGGCCAAGCCTCCACACGATGTCACGAACCACCCTAAGCAACTTCTCTCTCCGCCATGGAAACAGCCCAGATGCAAAGCTCAATGCATGTACAAAGCCCTTGTTTTAAGCATCTCGAAACAAAGCCTTCACGTAGCACCTACTCCTTGCAAGCCACCGTCCAAACCCAAGTTGCTTCTCGGAATTCTCACCATGCCACCCTCTCACTAGGCAACGTCACCACCAAGGCACGCCGCAACAACAAGAACGTGAAGCCTCATTCATCCAAGCCTGAGCCATTTCTTACATCCATGGCTCCAACTCATCGTTCCAAGCTATACCAGAACCACTACCATGAACTCAAGCCACCAACCTTGACCACAACCCAAATTCACCGTGAGTAGCCCAGCTGACATCGATTCTTCTGTCTCTATGTGCCAGCTCCATCTCTGTCAAGTGCACCGTCGCAAGACCTTCATTTTCAAACAAATTCTCTAGTTGGAAACGACCACCACACAAGGTAACAGCTTCTCTCTACCGCTCCCAAGCTTTGCGCATCGTTCTTTAGTCAGTAAGCTCTGATTTGACTCTGTCTTTAATGCAAATTAAGAGGATGCTCCATAATTAGTAGAGCTATTTTAATTGATCGTTATCTTTTCCTAATTTATTGCTTTCTTAGTTAGATTAGTATTCCTAGTTTTATTTTATCTACAATTGTTATTTCCTAATTAGATTAGTATGTCCTAGTTTTATTCTATTTACAATTGTTATTTCCTAGTTAAATTAGTATTCTATTTTGTTGGCTATTTAAGGATCAATGATTAATTAAAGGCACTTCTTGAATGATTAATGAAATTGCATGTTTGATCTTGAGATGAGACTAGTCTGGTGAGATACCAGAAACCTATTAATTTATTTTCTTGGAGAGATTCCAACTTTATAGAGAGAAATTCTATGTTTTTCTCTTCTTGGCACCGACGTGAGGTTGAACCAGGAAGTTGGCACTAATTTTGGCATTAGAGCAAGGTTCATTCTTAAGGAGCTTAGCACCTCATGCCTGTAACCTGTCGCAGTACTTCGTACGCCATGGCAAACAACCATATTCTAAACAACCAAAATCTAAACAACCAAGATACAGAACAACCCAATTTGTAGCAACAAATCAATCAAATCGCCACAATTTTAGAGCAACTCACTTTTCGACTAGATGCTACGGATTTGCGTCAAGCTCAAGAGGAGTTTAGGCCTTTCAATCGAAGAGGGCGTGGCCCAATTCGTAGGGAGATGTTAGACAAAAGTTATAGAGATGTTGATGAAGATTGGGAAGATGGAGAAGACCAGGAGTTCAAGGATCATTGGCCTTGAATCCAGCGTTATAGACAAAATTTTTACAGAGGCAGTGGTGGACATGGCGCAGATTATCAACCTCTTGATGAACTGACTAAGAGGATGAAAGTTGATGTGCTGGATTTTTATGGGAAATTAGAGCCCAACGCTTTTGAAGACTGGTTAACGGCTATTGAGGATTATTTCGATTGGTTTGCTGTATTGGAGGATTAAAAGGTTCGTTATGTTTGTATGAAATTGAAGGGGCATGCACGGAGATGTTGACTGCACGTTTAATCAATTTATAGGAGGCGTATTAATTGACACTACTTATTGAGAAACAAATAGGAACCTTGGTTATGAGGAAAATGATATCAACGGATCCAAGACCAAAACGTGTCACAATGCCTTCTTCTAAAGGCCACCATTGCTGAAAGACCAACCCGGAAGTGCAGTGATTGGAGACCAGAAAGGAAAAGCAAAAGCTACAAGCGAAGAGCCACAATATTATAAATGGAAAGGTTTTGGATACTATGTTGTTGTGTGTCCTACAATAGATAAAAAGTTAGCCTTCATATGTGAAAAAGAGTTATTGGCAATGGACGCTATTGAAGAAACGGATAAAGAGGAGACCGATGGGGGTAGTCACAGTGAAGAAGAACACTTGTGTGCATCAAATTTACCTAGTTGCGTGATTCATCGAGTGTTAACTGAAACTAAGAAATAGCTCCAGGCTAATCTCGAGTGGTTGCATACCAATATTTTCACACACACATGGAATATAATGATCGAGTTTTGAACGTCATTATTGATAATGGCAACAACATGAATGTGATTTCTGAAACTACCGTAGAACATTTGAGACTGAATATTGAGAAGTAGGAATCCTACTCCTTATTGGATTAGTTGGGTTAATGAAAACAACTCAGTCCTAGTGAAGCAATGATGTTTGGTTAAATTTTCATTGGAAAAAAAATATGTGGACGAGTCCTGGTGCGACGTGATCCCTATGACTGTTTGTCACATGCTATTGGGGCGTTCTTGGCTATATGTTCGGAGGGTTTCCTATAATGAGTATGCTAACACTTACTCCTTTAATTTTAAAGGTAAGAATTTTGTTTTGGATCATTTGCAGATCTCAAAATTTGAGACAAAGAAGGAAGATGTCCCAGTTTTGACCATGCATCAATTTTCTCGAGTCATACATGATGAAACTATGGTGCTAATAGTAGTAAAGTGCGAAATGAAACAAGATGATGGTTATGTTCCAGTGGAACTCACCACAATATTGGAGGAATTTCAGGACATTATGCCAGATGAGATGCCAAAGCAACTACCTCCAATGTGGGATGTGCAACATGCTATAGACTTAATCCCCGGATCAATTTTGCCTAATTTACTGCACTATCGTATGAGCCCAATAGAGAATGAAGAGCTCAGCCAGCAAATTCAGCAATTGTTAAACAAAGGCTTTATCTAAGAGAGTCTTAGCCCTTGCACTGTTATGGTTTTACTTATGCCCAAGAAGGATGAGAGTTGGAGGATGTGCGTAAATAGTTGAGCAATTAACAATAAGGGTGAAAAAAAAGGCAATGATTCGATAAATCGAACAGGACAAAACCAGTGGGATCAGTTCGGTCCTAAATTTGGTTTGGTCTGGTACCGGTTTTATTTTTCTTAAAACCTGTCAAAATTGATCTAGTTCTGATTTTTCTTTTTCTAAAATCGGACTGGACCTGTTTATATATATATATATTTTAAAATTTTTCTATTGTATATAATTTTTATATATAATATATAATTATATATAAAATAGTTTTGTATTATATGATAAATTAGTAATTAATATAATATTAAATTTTAAAATCTTATATTATTTTGTTTATTGTATTAATAGTTATCCTAATATTATATAGTGTATATTAATAGTTATACTAATACTATATTACTATATATTATGATATACTATAATGTATCACTATATTATATATTATAATATATCACTATAGTCTATAATATAATTATAATATATATTACAATATACTACAACATATTATCACTATAGTATTATATGCTATAATATTATATTATATAATATATAATATAGTACATTAAAACTAAAAAACCGAACTGGAAACCGGTAAAACCTGAATACCGATTTAGGAGGGTAACTAGTGCATAATCGGTTTTAGAAAATGCAAAATTGGTGCATATCAGTTCGGTCCTAAATTTTGTATAAAACTGGATCGGTTACACCCCTATTTAACAAGATAACAATGAAATACTGTTTTCCCATTCTCTATCTCGATGATATGTTGGATTTACTAAGTGGTTCATTTATTTTCACTAAGATCGACCTTCAAAATAGATACCACCAAATCTGTATTCGGCCAGGTAACAAGTGGAAAATGGCCTTCAAAACAAAAATAGTTTGTTCGAATGGCTAGTCATGCGCTAAGCACCTTCATGCGCATTATGACACAAGCTCTCAAGCCATTTTTGGGTAAATTTGTTGTTGTTTATTTTGATGATATCCTAATCTTTAGCCAAAGTTTGCAGGACCATTTAGGCCATGTCGAGCAGGTATTGAAGACTTTGAGAGCTAAACAGCTCTATATTAATCGGGACAAGTGTTCGTTTATGAAGAAAAGTGCCAAATTTCTCGGTTTATAATTTCTAATCAAGGTGTTGAGGCCAACTCCACAAAGGTGCAAGCTATTCAAAATTGGCCAACGCCCCATAATTTTTCCCAAGTCAGGAGCTTCCACGGTTTGGCCACGTTCTATCACCGATTTCTTTACAAGTTCAGCACTATAATGGCCCTAATCATTGAGTGCATGAAAGCTAAGAATTTTTCGTGGTGTGCCGCAGCTACTAAGGCCTTCACTAAAATTAAAGAGAAGATGGGGCAAGCATTAGTTCTTAAGTTGCCTAATTTCTCTAAATTTTTTGAAGTGACTTGTGATGCCTCACATGTAGGAATCGGGGGTGTATTAAGTCAAGAAGGTCACCCCATTGTTTTTTACAATGAGAAGCTTAATGACACTCATTGGTAATATTCGGTATACGACTTGAAATTCTATGCTTTAATTCAAACTCTCAAGCATTGGTGACCATATTTGATTCATAGAGAGTTTATTCTTTATACTGATCAAGATTCCTTGAAGCATCTAAATTCCCAAAGTAAGCTAACTGCCCGACATGCTCGTTGGGTGGACTATTTGCAGTAGTTCGAGTTTGTTATTAGGCATAAGTCAAGGACTGAAAATAAGGTGGCTGATGCTTAAGCAGGAGATCTCACTTGTTACATATGTTTTTAGCTAATTTTATAGGATTTAAAAGTCTCAAAACGTAGTATGTTAATGATGAGGACTTTAGCAATGTGTGGAGTAATCTATCTACTCATGTGCACATATCTGTTAGTGAATATTTTTTGAAAGATGGATATATATATTTTATGGAACACGGTTGCGCATTCCTCGTGGGTCTTTCCGTGAGTTCCTAATTATAGAACTCCATAGTGGGAGTTTAGCTGGGCATTTCGGATATGATAAAACTTTTGCTATTGTTGTTGATCAGTTGTATTGGCGTCGGATGTATAGAGATATGCATACAGCGTTTGATCGTTGTCGGATTTGCCAAATAAATAAAGGAACCAAACAACAAGCGGGGCTTTATACACCATTCTTCATTTCGGACAAACCATGCCAACATATTAGCATAGACTTTGTTCTTGGGTTGCCTAAAATTCTTCGGCAACATGACTCAATTATGGTGATCATAGATCATTTTTCAAAGATGTCGTATTTCATTCCAGGTCACAAGACTTATAATAACTCAAAGATCACTGCATTATTCTTGCAAGAAGTAATCCGATTACATAGTGTTTAAGCTTCTATCGTGTCTGACAGGGACGTAAAATTTGTGAGTTATTTCTAGAAGACATTGTAGACGAAAATGGGGATGAAGCTGATGTTTTCTAGTGTATTTCATCCCCAAACAGATGACCAAATTGAAGTAACCAACAGGAGCTTAAGAAATTTATTACGTTATCTCGTCGTAGATCATGTCACCAGTTAGGATATAGTACTTCCACAAGTAAAATTTGCTTTCAATAATTCTTTTAACAGATTAACAGGGTCCCCATTTGAAGTGGTCTATCGTTTTTGACCTAGCACTCTAATCGATAACAACTCCTTATCGTTGCCCCCTAGACCAAGCGAAGCTGCACTAGTTTTTTCTAGCTATATGAGGAACTTTCATGAATAATACAAATGAGGCTTGAGGGTGACCCAACCTTGGTGATAATTAAGATCTAATGTGCTTGAGTAGCTGCTCTAGGGCAATTTGTTCCAATGAAAATAGGATGTTGAGGTGCTTTAGGGTAGCCTTTGTTGCTCAAAAGGGCCTTGTAGCTCAAGACGAGCATCGTTCCTCAGGGACGTCTTGTTGCTTGTAAGTTCCCTTGTTGGTTGGGAAGAGTGTTGTAGGTTAGGGTGAGAGTTGTTGCTCGGTGTGTGTCTTTGCTCTGGTGAAGATAAAGAGTTGAGGTGTCCAAGTGGTGCTCGAGGGTGCCTCCACACCCGTTTCTCTAGGTGAGGAGGTCGGTTTCCAAGGGTTTTTTTTTTCTCTCTCTAGCGGGGGTTGATTGCCATTGTGAATCCCGTTTGTTTTGCTTATTCACCTTGAGGCTCTTGTTAGGGATGCAAATTTTCTGAACGTGCCTTCAGTTAAGACCAACAAGTGAAGTGCACTCCAGGGGCATTTAGCCACTGGGATTTCCTTGAAATCTTGAGGAGTTTTGTGGGAAAGACCTCCAAAAATAATTTTTTTTTGGTAGAGACAACATCCAAATAACAAGCCTGAGAGAGGCAAACTAGGGGCACTTAGCCACTGCTTACAACTTTTACTTGACTAATATTGTTCGCTGTTGAGTAACTCTTGAATGGTGGAAGTCGCTCATCCTTGCGTATTTTTTATTTGTAATGGAGATTGTCTATTTTTGAGTTGGTTTTTTTTTGGCTTGCACTAGGACACATGGTCGATCTTTGAATGCCTGAGCATTGTTGATTAAGATCGGCAAGCGACGTGTGTCGCTTGCCCATCTCCATGCTCCCATATGTTCATTCTTTGGGGGTCTCATGGAGACCTAAGGAGTTTTGTTACCTCTAAAAGCAAACTTGTTTGCTCAAACAAATTTATATAGTAAGGTCGGGATACACAAACCCAAGTCATTGTGTTACTCCTTTAAATTCTTCACTTTTTGTCTGGTAGAGAGTTGTTGAAGAGCTGTTCGTGTGTCTTTTTGGTTGCAATTAAGCTTATACTAGTCTTGGCACTTTGTCCCAAAAATGGTTGTGTTGGGTGAACAACCATGTAAACCTTGTGATGCTCCACCTTAGCTCTAATGATACGGACCATTTATAGCCTATTTGTGCATGTGGCAACTCAAGCGCGCTGCATGTTTGGCATATATTAGTTTGCACTTGTCCAAGTCTTCACACCACTTTAGTCGTTGCCTTTCTTTTTCTCTCTCTTTTCTTTAGCCAAGCAGCATGCGCACAGTGGTTGTGCGTGGCCTCTTACTTTCCCTCCACTACTCTAAAGAAAAGGGAGATAGTTGGAAACTTGGAGCACATTGCACTACCAGAAGTGGATTAGTCTGTACAAGAGACAGTGTTGTACGCAGCTTGTTGAGATGACAGTGACTCAACCTACAAAAAAGTGGACAGAAGTGGTGGAAAGCAATAGTGGCTAGCATAGCTCTCGTGCTAGCAAACACTTTAGGCATGAAAGGGTGAGGTACTACCATGGTGGCGAGTTATGTTGGTTTGTGCCACAAATCTGATCCAAAAGGCAAAGTGAGTCAGCAACTTAGTTAGTTCCCATCGATGTTGTGAAGGTTTTAGGTGGTGACCTTCTATGTGACAAATAAATCGTGAGATAGTGGGGGAGCTCGCCTGGATTGGGTTGGGTGTGGCCATGCCCAATGCAGATTCACCCTACAGAGCTTAGCGAGCTCAACCTATAAGCCTTGGCAAGGTGAGAGCTTGTGGCATGGATGAGCTGCACCCTTGAGGGAGGTTGGGAGCTAGAGGGCAACTGCCTTGTTTGTCACGATGGACGAGCTACGCTGGGCAAGCCCAAGGCTTGCCCACTGCTTTCTTTAAGTATTGCCTGCGACAGGGGCCCCTAGTGGCTAGCAGGTTGCTCGCTCGCTAATGTTCATTCTAGGTGTACGATGGTTACAAAAAATTCTAACAGGTCTAATGGTGATCACTAGTGGCTACACAAACTCACGAGTAGGGAGTTACCGCTCAATTCAAGCGGTTAGCAGCGGGCCAAATCAATCTAGCAGCTAGTGGGCTCTTTACTCACTATGCCTGAGGGACATGATTAGCACCTGGCATCTGGGTCCGTCATGCCTCCATGTGCACACCAACACCCATGACGGGACATGCCATGGCACCATGCACTATCATGGGTGGTTGTTGAGATTCTTCCCGCCAGCTTCTAGAACACTTGGCGGGGAGGAACCAATGGTAAAACTTCTGCTGTCTCTATCTAGCCATTCGATGGGGCGCCCTCGTGAGTTCCTTGGTTGGGAAATCTCACACCTTGATACAAATTTGGGTGCAAGCCATTAGCACTACTGAGTGGGCCCCCTCATTAGACCTACCCATCTGGCCTCCTGTTAAAACTCCTAGAAAAGTGGCCTTAGGACAAGTCTCGACACTACCGAGGCAAGGACAGCACCATGGCCAACTTACAAGCATGCATTGGCCCATGTCGTGACACGCAAGGGGCGCCCAGCATGCATGCATGCCTTGGCCTACTCGTTGACATGCACGGGGCACCCAGCATGTAGGCTAGGAAGGTTGGTAGCCGTGCAACCCAGCACGCGACCTGGCATATGCACGCCCATGCTCATGCACATGTGCAAGCCCTTGAGTGTGCGCCCCCCTGCGCACATCCTTGCATGCGCCCCCACGCCGTACGCCAGCTAGGTTAATGGCATGCCTTCGTAGGCATGTCATCCAGGGCACAGCTCCAGCCCGTGCCTTGTAGGCTAGGCCAGTGGCATGTCATCCAGCGCATGACTCCAACCCATGTCTTGCAGGCTAGGCCAGTGGCATGCATGCCATCCAGTGCATGGTTGTAGCCCATGCCTTGCAGCTTCAATGCCCAGGCCACCAACCTGGGCCATGCAGCATGCACACATGGCTCACCACTAGCAAGTCTTGCATGGCACCATGCCATGCCTACCAGGAGGCCCTTTCATGGCACCATGCCATGCCCATTAGCAAGCCATGTTGTGCCACCTATCCATGGACTAGACCAAAGGCCATCATGCAGTATTCTAGCCCATCATGGGCTCATGCATGTCACGGCCAACTTGGCCTATGCCACTATGTTATTTCTTACCATACACGACATTACCATCTTTGCCCTTCTTCCATCCCAATTTGCCCTAGCCCAAACCCCCCAATTTTCCATAAGGAAGCTCTTTCCTTTTAGGAGTCTTGATTTCCTCCAATTCTCATCCCTTAACTCAAGGAATTTATAATCCTCTTCAATTCTTTAAATCCCGCATCCCTTAAATCTCTCAAGTCAACATTGACTTTCCAAACTAGCCCCACTAAATCCTCAAGAATTCCTACCACTTAGGAATCTTTCCAAAACCCTAGCCTCCATCCATCTTGGCGCCAACCCTAATTCCCCTTGGTAATTTCGGCAACCCTAGTTGCCCCTTACATAAAACCATAGCCTCAATATCTCTCATCAACCTTTGCCCAATCAACTTGGCACCACACTCAAGGAATAAGCCCTAAGTGTCCATAGTGAATTGTAAGCCCTAAACATTTAGCCTACCCAATTCAACCATCATCTCCATCATTCCATCTCCCAAACTCCTACCCTTTGTTGAAGGCCAAACAAGTTGGCAAGTTCACTCAGTCACCAACATCACTAAGGTGAGCTCGTGGGCTTAATGTTTAGGGACAAGACCGGGGTCCCTAACACCCCCTACTTAGGGCGGGTAGGGATGAAAGTTTAAATAAAAAAATTGGTCCAGACCATGGACCAAACCAGTTGGTCAGATTTTGGATTGGTTCGGTCCGAGACCTATTTCATGATTCCACAAATCGGATATAATTGGTCTGGTTCCAGTTCTAGAATTTTCGGGACCAAACTGATTCATGTTTATATATGTAATTTTTATCTATAATATATAATTATATATGAAATAATTTTATCTTATAATTTATAACATAAAATTATAATATTAAACATGAACATTTGTTTGATCATATATTATTAATATAAAAAATATATATAATTACATTTTTAGGCCTAATAAATTCTTAACATATTCTTTTGAATCCTTTTGATAAATACATAATACATTAGTAATACTAATATATATTAGTATAGTAATTACATTTTGCTTTAATTAATTGGTATACATTAATATACTAATGTATATTAATACTAATACTATATTAAATCACTATAAGTTATTAATATTAAATCACTTTATATAGTAATATTAATACCAGTACTATATTAAATCACTTTTATATAATAATACTAATACTATATTAAATCACTATAACTTATAATAATATGGTTATACTAAAACCAGAAAACTAGACTGGAACTGGTAAAATCAGAAATGCCGGCTTAGGAAGGTAATTGGTACATAATCTTTTCTTGAAAATCGGTGTAACCGGTTTGGTTCCAAAAATTGTAAAAATCAAACCAAACCGGATCGGTTACACCTTTAAGGGCGAGCAAGGGCATTACCCACACCTTAATGAGATGCCCGCCTTAATGAGATGCCCGAGTTTTCACTTGTCTCGTCGGCCCAATATATATATATATATCAAGTTTTTTTTTTTAATAACATGAAGCCATTTTGTCTTAGATTAAGTTTTAAAACAAACTCTCCCTGCGTTGTAGAGGTGGGTCGGCCCAATATATATATATATATATATCAAGTTTTTTTTTTTAATAACATGAAGCCATTTTGTCTTAGATTAAGTTTTAAAACAAACTCTCCCGGCGTTGTAGAGGTGGGTGGCAGGGTCGGTGGCAGGACCCTGCCACCCTTCTTGTCTGTAGACGGGGAGGCATGGGTCGGATACTCGCATGCATTTGGGTGCTTAGGGGATTGGGCCTTGGTTGTACCCAAGCTCACTCAAGATTTACCCTGTCTACCAGATTATATATTTATATATATACAAATCTTCTATAATAAAACAACGTTGTTTTATTAAAAGGTTTTGTTTTAAGACCCGTCACTCCCTTTGCACCTCTCTCTCTTCTTTTCCCTCTTAGCCTCTCCGTCTAAACTTCTCATCACCATCACCCCTAGATGGTCGCCATCATAGTCGCTTTCTCCCTCTAGCTGTCGTGACTCACCCTCAGTCGGTATCTCCCTATCTGAGTTGTTTTGATCGTTGTTTTTCATGCAGTTGATTTTGGTTTTCGCCATGGGTGGGTGAATTTCCACCCCCTGGCATTCGTCTCTCTCTCTCTCTCTCTCTCTCTCTCTCTCTCTCTTTTTCTCACGTTGTGATACAACATGGTGGGCGATGAGCGGATGGCCTTGGGGGCCAATTTGCCCCTCAGCATATGGGAGGGGGGTACCCATCCATAGGTGGTGCGGCTGGGGGCTGCCCGCCGAAGAGGTGCACATAGCACACCTATATGCCATGCAGCCCACTTAGCCTTATATACATAATTTTATTTTTTAGATAGTTATTGCATAATTAAAATCCACATGAATGATAAAAATGAGCAATAGGGAAGCTTATTTGCTTTTTTGGAGGTACCCTCGGAGCTAGATCATCGTCTCCTCTTCTTCCTTTTTTTGTATAAAGTGATAAATTGAATCCCGCAGATAGTGTCAAACTGTTAGTACATTTTTTAGTGTGGCCAGAGTCCAGCAATGTGATTGAATGGCCCACCATGGTGGCTTAGGATTTGATATGGTGTTCGAACATCATCCATAAAACTGAATAATAAATTATTATATTTTATAAAAAATATATTTTAAATGAAAGATATTATTATTATTTATAAAATATCATATTTTAAAAAATATCTCTAGTTAAAAAAAAAAATACTCATCATTCTTATACCATACACATGTTTTTATTTATAATTTTTTTTTTCAATAAAAATATGTTGTAGGCAAGATGAGTAGAATAATTATTTTTAAGATATAATTGTCGAAAAAATAATTAAAAAAAAGGTTCTCTCTCTATCATTAGTCATTACTCGAGTTGGGTTAGGTGGGCTGCTTCTGAATAAAGCGAGACACCACAAATAAATTCGAGACTCTATCCTGTTCTTCCTGGGGCTTGGGTACAGTTGAATTCGAATCCTCCAAATCCAAAACCGGTTTTGTGTACTCTACGTTTTGGGCCTCTTTGTTTGCCCCCTCTATCTCTGCACTGCCGGGTGGTGGATCTCTCTCCCATAGGCATCGCCCGTGATCAAGCTCATCTCGACTTACTCTTCCTCAATCAACCCCCTTCTACAACTTGTACTTTTGCCCACAAAAAAAGAGAAAAAGAAACCAGTCTACTACTCGCCATCTTCCATTCCGTTCCATTGGAGCCGATCTATTCCATCTATTTTATTTTTTCTGGTAATCCCCTCGATTCGTTTTTATTTTTGATCTTGGCATTTTTGATTTATTACGTTTTAATGACATTTATATACCTTTATTTTAATTGGATGATTATGATCAACTCATTTGAATGTGGTTGGTGCTAGTTTTTGATTTATTATGAATACCCAGATGCTGAAATTTGGTTTTGTGATGAGTTTTGTGGATATATTTGAGGGTTTCATTTGATTTGAATTTTGTTAGAGCGTATAACTCTTAAATCTCTTGAGCACCTATGTGCTTATTATTTTCCTTTTTATTTTTTTGATTTTTGTTTCAGGATCCCATTAAATTTGGTAGATCAATTGATTGTTTCCCCCGTTGGGTAGCTGTTATGTTTGCTAATTGGGCCAACCTTCTGTGTCAATGAGTGTGCAAAGAAGATATATGCAGTGGCTTTCCTGGTTTATTGAAAGTTGTAAGGAAGTTGATTGTGTGCTTCTAGCAAGTTAAGCGTTTTTCTTTTGCTTGATCTTTCGTGGGAAGCCCGTGGGTGGATTAATTGTCTATATAATTACTTATTAATATTGTTTTGAGTTATGGAGCATCTTCCTGTTGAAGTTGTTGGAAACATACTATCCAGGCTCGGAGCTGCACGAGATGTGGTGATAGCATCTGCAACTTGTTGTAAATGGCGAGAAGCTTTCCGCAAACACCTTCACACACTCTCATTCAATTCCAACGATTGGCCTGTTTATCGAGACTTGAAGATTAGCCGACTTCAAATCTTGATAACTCAAACAATATTTCAAACCACGGGATTAAAAGGTCTATATATTCTAATGGATGGTGTTGATAAGTTCTCAGCATCCACTGTCATTGCTTGGCTCATGTATACCAGGGAAACATTGCGCCTATTGGTTTATAACGTTCAAACTACTCCAAACATTAACATTCTTGAAATATGTGGCAGGCAAAAATTGGAAATGTTGGTCCTGGCCCATAATTCAATTACTGGTGTTGAACCTAATTTTCAAAGATTTCCTTGTTTGAAATCTCTATCTTTAAGTAATGTCAGTATTTCCGCATTGGATCTGAGTCTTCTGCTCAGTTCCTGCCAGAAGATTGAAACTTTGAAACTTGTCAACCCAGAGATTGCAATGTCAGATGCACAAGTGACAGTTGAGCTGTGCAGTCCCACCTTAAAAAGTATTTATGTTGAAGCAATCAGTTTGGACAAGTTTGTATTGGAGGCAGATAGCATTGAGTGTTTGCACTTGAAAGGTTGTGCCCTTGAGGTTTTTGAACTTGTTGGAAAGGGCACCTTGAAGCACTTCAAGATTGATGATGTTAGTGTGCAACATCTTGATATTGGCGAGAATTTCAAAAATCTTGAGATTGTAGATATCAGCAACTTCTCAATTTGGTGGCCGAAGTTCTACAATATTGTCTTGAGATCATCGAAACTACGAAGGCTTCGCCTTTGTGAAGTGGTGTTTGATGAAGAAGATGAGGCTGTGGATTTGGAAAGAATTGCTGTTTCTTTCCCGCAGCTGACTCACCTTTCATTGAGGTATGACTATAGAGATAATATTGCTCTCTCGTATCTGGAAGGGCCTTCTCACTTGGTAAATGTGACTGTCTTGGAGCTTAGTTGGACTGTAATTGATGAATATTTCTCCTTGTGGGTGGAGGGGATTCTGAAACGATTCCCAAATCTGAAGAAGTTGTTCATTCATGGGCTTATTTCAGAGGCCAGACGTGAGGATTACCAGATACTGGCAAGTTTTACGTCTTTCATTATTGAGCTCATGAGAAAATACATGCATTTAGAGGTGCGGTTTGAGTTTTATTAGAAATATGCAAAATGCCATAATTGGAACTCCATTTTTGGTTCAGGTCTGTTGTGTACAGGGCCTTAGGCACATATGCAGGTACATCATGCATCACATGGAGACAGGGCATTGTATTGATACATGATAATTCCAATATCTTCTATTTGATTAATTTCGTATTTTTTCAATGAAGTAATATATTTTCGATTTTTTTCCTTTTCCTTAAATTTCTATGGACAACTCTCTCTCTCTCTCTCTCTCTCTCTCTCTCTCTCTCTCTCCATGGTATTCTTTGCTGACTCGATCCTGTTTAATCTTTATCACTTTTGATGTTGCTCCATGAGTTTCATTGGTATCTCTCTAAACGATTGATCATGAGGTTTTCTAATCTTCATGCAACTGCGAATGCTGATCTAATTATGTATTTTTCATTGAGTTATTTGTTTGACTACATAGAAAGACAGGTTATTTTTGTGTCTTTAAGCTGCTCACAAAGTAACTACTTACAATTAACAAATGTGTAAAAGGCATAGCTAGAAGTGTTGTTTCAAGGAAAATTAATAGAAAGCATGTCAATTTTATGAGTAACTCTTATTCAGTGGTTTTCTGCTATTGTTCTTAAGGGAGGGAATGTTAATGAGTTTTTGTCTTTTTTTCAACTTTCTAGAATGTAATTAGGTGTCCCATTTTGTATACTTCCTGTGTACATGGGCTTCGTCTAGTTTCATTCTCTTCAATAAATTTTCTTACTTATCAAAAAAAAAAAAAAAAGTTTGAGGAACAATGATAAAATAATAAAGTCTTTTTCTACTTCCTGACTTGTAATTAGGTTTCCGCATTTATTTGTATACTTCCTATATACTTGGGCTATGCCTTTTTACTTGCCTCAACAAAACTTTTTTTACCTATAAAAAAATAATAATAAAAAGCAGGTCGAGTTTATGATTAACGATGATAGAATTTGTGTTAATTTGATTGCTCCTTAGCAGAGAAATATCATCTGCTTATGTGTTGTAGTAAATTAGGTGCAGTCATCTTTGAGTTTGGTATCAGAATAGATGTTGTGCACTGAGGCGTGTTGTTAAAAGTCTAGACGTGCTTAATGCATGAACTGAGAAGCTGTAAGAGTGTACTGCCCCTGATACCTAAAGCCAAATACCATGACTAAAGTGCAGCTGAGGCACGCTTTCTGTTCATTTTTCAATAAGCAAAAGCTAAAAATTGCATTATAAAAAATATGATTGAAACCCCTAAGGGTTGGTTCAAGTGGCGAGGACCTTGATTTTGGTGATATGCTGCTCCCTCCAGGTTTAAAGTTCGAATCCTATTGGCTGCAATTAATTTCTAGGAGCCATTAGACTGGGACAATTTTTTCTTTGAATTCTGAAGTGCACTTGCAGAAACTTCTTTGTCAAGGGTTTGTGCATCATCGGGACTAGTTAGGACTTTGTTCACGTAGTGCCAATAAAAAATTGAGTGAACTAAAACTAGCCACGGCAATTGAAATGGACCATAGATCTGTTTACACAAACACTTCTTATGGTGTTTTTTTTTTTATTATTATTTTTTTTATTTTTTATTTTTTTATATAAGTAAAAATATTTTATATATCAAAAGGAGTAACGAAGTGCACTGAACGTATACAAAAAAACACCTAACCCATAATAAAGCGCCCCTAATGATCCAAAAACAACCTACAATACACTAATCCTAACACTACCCAAAATACCCAAAAATTACACTGAACCTCAACCCCTTGTTTCCCGTATAACTAATACCCACTTCAAATAACCTAGATTTCCTTTTGACTCGCCACGCTCTCCTGGATCTGGTTATAGGGACATGACCGAATCTGATCTTCTGTTTTCCTTTATCTGAATTTAAAGGAATCGGACTTATCTTAGTTTTAACATCCTTGTTGCCTCCAGCTGAAAATCGTGTCTATTTTTGTTGACAAGAAAGCTATCACTGTCTTCAAATCGACAAGTTGGGTTTCCATATCCTTTAGAGAAATTTGCATCGCTTCAAATTGGTTTTGAGCTTGCGTGATTTGCAGACCGCTTTCACCATTCCCCTTACACTGAGCCACAAAATCATGACCCATCTTCAGAACTGCCGCATACGATCGCTTTGCCACCGTGGATGTGCTTGGGTCTTTGGTGTTCTCAATCTTCTTTTCCTTTCTTGACCCCTCATCACAGAGCAAATTCGCGACTCTGCGTAATTCCGCTGCAAACTTCTCCCAACCTTGTCCTTCATCCCCAACCATGCTTGTGGGAGCATCGTTGAGCCATGAATTCTCTGTTACCTTCGCGCAAGTGTTTTGTATCATCTGTATTTCTCCTCGCCATTAATGTTGTTGCCCAGATGACTAATACAAGTGGGGGGTGAATTGAGTTGTATTAAAAAAATAACAATTATAAATCAAATATATAATATAAAATATAAACAAAATATGAAATAGCAATAAATATAAAGAGTAAGGGTAAGAGAGAAGCAAACTCAGTATGTTAACGAGGTTCGACCCCACTGCCTACGTCCTCGCCTCAAGTTACCCATTGAAAATTCTCAAATTCACTATTCAACCTCCTTCAGGTGGAGATAGAAACCTATTACACCTTTGAACAATACCGCTACAAAGGATCCATGTAGAACACCCTCTACACTTGCAATCACCTTACACGTGGTGATTCAACTATTCTCCATGTAGAACACTTTCTACACGCACAAGGGTTATATACACCCTTTTTCTAATACAAGAGTTGATAGTGGGTAGGTCATCAGAAAACACTTATCAATGAGTGAAATAAGAACAATACAGCGCAAACTATATCTCTCAAAATGAACAAGGATTAAGGCTCAATGCTTAGAGAAGAGAGAATGAAAGTTTTGAATGAATGTTGTATGCTCTGGATATTGTGAATGTGAAGCTCTCAAATGATCTATTTATAGGCATATGAGACTTCATATTCAAATTAAAAAAGATTCACATGTGAAAGACAACATCATTCACTTTTTCAAAAAATTCAAATAAAAGGTTCTTCTTTTTCAATTGTCAAAGACAACATCATTCATTTTTCAAAAACTTCAAACCTAATCTTTTACTTTTTGCATATGACAAAAGGAGCACACTTTACTTTTCAAAAAATTCAAACTTAATTTTTTACTTTTTGCATATGACAAAAGGAGCACACTTTACTTTTCAAATATTTCAAACAAAATCATCTACCTTTTGCATAAGTCAAAAAAAGCATCAATCACTTTTGAAAATATTCAAATAAAACATGCACATGTGAAAGATGACAATCAATCATCTTTAATATTTTCAAAGTTCAACCCTTTAATCAAGGCATGCACATGTAAAAGATGACAATCAATCATCTTTCAAAATTTTTAAATTTAATTTTCAAAATATTCATGCACATGTGGAAAATATATTTTAATGCTTTATGATAAAATATTAATTTTTAACCTTAATCCTAATTTCGAATTTTTAAGAGATTTACAATATTACTCTATCACTTTAATGTGAACTTATTCATTTTTTGCTCATACTTGTTTCTTTGATGTGCTTGACTCCATTGTGTAGATAAATTGAGTTTGAGACTCCTTTATTCTTTGAATTCATTTGTTATCATCAAAATTCATGTGTAGATATATAATTACACAAAACTTGAAACCTTGGGTTCAACAATCTCCTCCTTTTTGATGATGACAAATACTTGATAGAACCTGAAACCTGTATTAATACTTAAGCTCCCCCTGAGAATGTGCATTAGTTTTTCAAGCAAAAGTATAAATATAATTCCAAGCATATATAATAAGTTTAGCAATTCAAACAATGTTAATGTTCTAGTCTAACACTTCTCCCCCTTTTGGCATCATTAAAAAAAATCCGTAACAAGTAAATGTACTGAAGAAAACGGTGCGTTAGTAGACACTGTAGATAGTTGAAAAAATAAAATTGGATCCGTCCGTGACCCGACAAGTGTGGGTGGAGATTTGAAAAAATCGCCTGATGTTGTTGACAAACGAGATTGAAGGCTCCGAGTTTCTAAAAAATGTCATTTTCACCGATCGGGAAAAAAAAATCACATTGCTCTTTGACTTGGATGATAGATTGTCTGGTTCTTTATGCTATCTCTATAAAATCAGTTTTAAAGTTCATCCAATCCGCATCAAGTTTTCTTCTTATCTCTATAACTCATCTGCATTATTTCAACATTCTCGTTTTAAGCCTTCTATTCTATTCTCAATGGCTCATTTTTCTAACATTTTTCTAGATCAATCCATGAGACATTCTGCACCTCAACCTCCTGTCCTTTTTGCAGCTGCCATTAGTGCCATGTTGCAGCAAGAAAATAATAATCTGACTAATAAGTCAGATTTTGATGCTATTTATGACTTGATGAGTCTTCGGACTCGCTACTCTTCCTCTATTGTTGCTTTTTCCCAGCGGCTACAAGTCAGAAATCATGAAGTTAAAAATCTCAAAGAACAAATTGTTTTACTTCAACGAATTGTTCAATAGTCTCACACAAGGGAATGAATCATTCGGTAAAAGAATAAACGGTTGAAATCTTTATTAGATTCTTCATTCTGCTTGCCGGTTCCCATGGATAAGAATGACATGATATTGTATGAAGAGAATGAGCGTTTCAAACATGAGGCTAAGAATCTCAAGTTTATGTAAAAGTATTTAAAAAATCTATCTCTATTTTTATTGACTCTGGTATATCTTTTAAGAGATATTCATAGTATGCATTATACCTATTTCTCTTCTGATCATACATAATCTATCTTCTGATAAAGGTTTTGTGAAAATATCTACTAACTGATCGTGTGTGTTTGTGAACTCTAATACTATATCGCATTTCTGCACATGATCTCGAAGAAAATGATATCTTATTTCAATATGCTTAGTTTTAAAATGTTGTATTGGGTTCTTTGAAAGATTTATAGCATTTGTATTATCACATTTGATTGGAATGTGATTATACATGAGTTTAAAATCTTCAAGTTGCTGCTTCATGTAGAGAACTTGAGCACAACAATTACCCGCAGCAACATATTCTGTCTTAGCAGTAGATAGTGTAACAGAATTTTATTTTTTACTAAACCAGGAAACTAGTGCATGACCTAAGAAATGACATGCTCCACTAGTGCTTTTTCGATCTATTTTACAGCCCGCATAATCTGCATCTGTGTAGCTAATTAGATCGAAAGATGTGTGCTTAGCGTACCATAACCCTAGGTCAAATGTACCACTAAGATATCTAAGAATGCGCTTAACTGCAATTAAATGTAATTCTTTTGGAGATAATTGAAAGCGTGCACATAAGCACACACTAAACATAATATCTGGTCTAATGGTTGTTAAATATAATAAGCTACAAATTATACATCGATATATTTTCGAGTCAACTGGCTTACCAGATTCATCTTTATCAAGTTTAGTTGATGGGCTCATTGGTGTTCCAATTTCCTTAGCACTTTTCATCCCAAACTTCTTCAGTAATTCCTTAATATATTTTGATTGATTGATGAATGTCCCACTTTTTGCTTGCTTAATTTGCAATCCGAGAAAGAATGTAAGTTCTCCCATCATGCTCATCTCAAATTCTTCCTGCATAGTCTTACTTGACACATATTTTCATTAGTAGCACCAAATATTATATCATCAACATAAATCTGAATCAAAAGAATATCATCATTTTCATATTTAATGAAAATAGTTGTGTCGAGTTTTCTTCTTGAAAAACCTTTTTCAATCAAGAAACCACTGAGTCTCTCGTACCAAGCTTTAGGAGCTTGTTTAAGTCCATATAGTACTTTTGTGAGTTTGAAAACATGATTTGAGGAAAAATGATTTTCAAAACCTGGAGGTTGCTCAACATATACCTCTTCATTTATAAAACCATTTAAGAAAGCACTTTTAACATCCATTTGAAAAAGTTTGAAATCTTTATAACAAATATATGCAAGTAGCATTCGAATAGTTTCTAATCTTGCGATTGGTGCATATATCTTATCATAATCGATTCCTTCTTCTTGATTAAAACCTTGAGCTATAAGTCGAGCCTTATTTCTAGTAATGACTCCGAACTCATTTTTTTTGTTTCTAAAAACTCATTTTGTTCCAATAATAGTATGATTTTTGGGTTTAGAAATAAGTGTCCGAACATCATTTCTTTCAAATTGATTCAATTCATCTTGCATAGCTAGAATCTGAGATTCATCAAGATGTGTGTCATCAATATTTTTAGGTTCAATCTGAGATAGAAAAGCAGTATGATTACAAATATTTCTAAGAGATGATCGAGTACTTACACCTCGTGAAAGTTCTCCCAAAATTTGTTCTACTGGATGATCTTCCACAAATTTCCACTGTTTGGTTGCATCTTGTATTAAATTTTGATGATCTTTCTTGATGGTTCCATGTTGAACTTCTTCTATTGTGTTCTCTTTGTTGAGATTGAGACTTTCCGTATTATTTATACCTCCTGTTTGTTCATCAATAGATTTCTTGGAGAGTGGAGGATTAGATTCATCAAATACTACATGCATAGATTCTTGTACAGTTAAAATCTTTTTATTAAATAGTCTATAAGTTTTACTATTAGTAGAATACCCGAGAAAAATACCTTCATCAAATTTTGCATCAAACTTGCCTAAATTATCCCTGTCATTCAAAATAAAACATTTGCATCCAAATACATGAAAGTAACCAATGTTGGACTTTTTCTCATTCCAAAACTCATAGGGAGTTTTATCTAATTTAGATCTTAGTATAACTCTATTTATAATATAACATGCAGTACTTACCGCTCGGCCCAAAATAACTAGGCAAGTTGTTCTCATTGAGCATTGTTCTTGCTATCTCTTGAAGAGATCTATTTTTCCTCTCTACTACCCCATTTTGTTGAGGAGTTCGAGGAGCAGAAAAATTATGCACAAAACCATTTTCATCACAAAATGTTTCAATATTTTTATTAACAAACTCTTTTCCCCTATCACTTTGGATACTTGAAATAGTATAGCCATTTTCATTTTGAATTCTCTTGCATAACTTGGTAAAGACATTATGTGCCTTATCTTTATGAGCAATAAAGATGACCCAAGTATATCTAGAGAAATCATCAACAATAACTAATGCAAAATATTTTCCTCCTAGACTTGCAACTCTATTTGGTCCAAAAAGATCCATGTATATCAGTTGCAATGATCTAGTAGTGGAAATATATTTCTTGATTTTAAAAGAAGTTTTTGTTTATTTACCAAATTGGCATGCATCACAAATTTTGTCTTTAAGAAAATGTTTTTGGTAAACCTCTCACAAGATCATTTTTTGAAAGTTTGGAAATAAGTTCCATGTTGGCATGATCTAGTCTTCTATGTCATAACCAACTAGTTTCATTTTGACCTGAAAAACAAATTGCATCTTGTGAAGTAATTTCTTCAAAATATTGTCTAAACATTGTTACTTCTAATAGTAATAAAACAAATATTATAATTATGATCATTCAAAATAATGCACTTATCCATTTTGAAAGTAACTGTAAATCCTTTATCACATAATTGACTTATGCTCAAAAGATTATGTTTTAAACCTTCAACAAGTAGAACATCTTCAATTATGAGAGAAAATTCATTACCAATTTTACCTATTCCCACGATCTTCCCTTTCGAATTGTTTCCAAATGTCACGTGTCCTTCTTCTTTAGATCTAAGATCAAAGAATTTAGTTTTGTCTCCCGTCATGTGTTTTGAACATCCACTATCTAAAAACCATTTGTTTTTGCTTGTGGATGACTTCATGCATACCTATAAAAATAATTAAAATAATTTTTCTTGGTACCCAAGTTTTTTGGGTCCTTTATTTATTAGTATTAGAAGAAACAAGATTTTTAGGTACCCATATGGCCCTAATAGTCATTGTATGATTTCTTCTAGTAAGACAAGTATGATAATTATGACCATTTCTATTACAGAAATTGCAAAGAGCATGTGACATATATGAAGAACTTGAATGATTATAATAATATCTTTTTTTGACAAAATTATTTTTATGAAAAGAATTTTGAATATTGGTTTTTGATGTAGAAAGATTATCAAAGAAATTTTTATAAGATTTGTATTTTTGTTTTGGCATATATCCCAAGCTTACCTTGTCAAAAACACATCTTTGACTACCAAGAAGTTTTTCAAATTTTTTTTTTCATTCGTAAAGTTTTCAACAATATTTTCTAAATCAGTTTTCTTCTTATTCAACTCAAGATTTTCATCTTTCAAAATGATACTTTCTTTTCTTAAAATATCAATTTCGTTTGTTAAAAAAGAACTTTTCTTTTTCAAAGCAGTATATTTGATACCCAATTTTTCAAATTCCTCATATACCTCTACTAAAACATTTTATAATTCTTCATATGAAGGATCTTCAATATTATCAAGATTTGTTACCTCAATGTCATCTTTAGCCATAAGACAAAGATTTGTTGATTCTCCATTGCTTGCTTCACTATCTGAGCTACTTGAATCATCATCCCATGTAGGTTTCATTGTTTTCTTGCCCTTGTTTCGATCTTTCTTTAGCAGAGGATAATCTAACTTGATATGACCAGGTTTATTGCATTTATAATAAATTAAAGTGTCATGTTTACCTGAATCTTTTTTGGAAAACTTTTTGAGGGATTTCCTCGGAGGAGTTTTATTTTTCTTTAAGAACTTTTGAATTATTCTTGTTATCATCACAACTTATTCATCTTTGTCTTCATTTTCCTCATCTTCATCACTTTCACTTTCATGAGTAACAACTTTAAGTGCCAAGCTTTTATTTGGCTTTCCTTCTTCTTCTCCTCTTTTCAATGTGTACTCATGGGTGATAAGTGACCCGATGAGTTCATTCACTTTGAGTTTCTTGAGGTCTCTAGTTTCAAGAATCGCTGTCACTTTTGATTCCCAGCGTTTTGGTAGAGAGTTGAGAATTTTTCTTACTATCTCCACCTTAGAATAAACTTTGCCAAGAGCTGTCAATCTATTTATGATGTTAGTAAAACGAGTGTGCATACTAGAAATAGATTCATCATCATTCATCTTAAACATTTCATATTCATGAGTAAGAATATAAATTTTTGATTCCTTAACTTGCGAAGTTCCTTCATAAGTAACTTCCAAGTTATTCCAAATTTCTTTTGCCGTAGCGCAAGTCATTATTCTATTAAACTCATTTCCATTAAGAGCATTAAATAATAAATTCATAGCAGTTAAATTTAAAGTATAAAGTCTATCGTCTTCACGATCAAACTCTTCTTCTTCCTTTTTGACCTTTACTCCATCAACCACTTTTGTTGGAATATAAGGTCTATTTACAACAATGCATTTCCAGATTTCTCGACCTTGAGCCTGAAGAAATATTCTCATTCTAACTTTCCAGAATGAGTAATTGTCTCCACAAAAGAGTGGAGGTCGACTGCTAGATTGACCTTCACCAAATGAAACTGTAATGTTAGCCATAAGATCTTAACTCAAAATATAGTTAATATTATAACAGAGCTCTTAGCTTTGATACCAATTGTTGCCCAGATGACTAACACAAGATGGAGGTGAATTGAGTTGTATTAAAAAAATAACAATTATAAATAAAATATATAATATAAAATATAAACAAAATATGAAATAGTAATAAATATAAAGAGTAAGGGTAAGAGAGAAGCAAACTCAGTATGTTAACGAGGTTCGGCCCCACTGCCTACGTCCTCGCCTCAAGCTACCTCTTGAGAATTTCCAAATTCACTATTCAACCTTCTTCAGGTGGAGATAAAAACCTATTATACTTTTGAACAACACCGCTACAAAGGATCCGTGTAGAACACCCTCTACACTTGCAATCATCTTACACGTGGTGATTCAACTATTCCCTGTGTAAAACACTTTCTACACGCACAAGGGTTATACACACCATTTTTCTGATACAAGAGCTGATAGTAGGTAGGTTATCAGAAAATACTCCTCAATGAGTGAAATAAGAACAATACAGCGCAAACTATATCTTTCAAAATGAACAAGGATTAAGGCTCAATGCTTAGAGAAGAGAGAATGAAAGTTTTGAATGAATGTTGTATGCTCTGGATATTGTGAATGTGAAACTCTCAAATGATCTATTTATAGGCATATGAGATTTTATGTTCAAATTAAAAAAGATTCACATGTCAAAGACAACATCATTCACTTTTTCAAAAAATTCAAATAAAAGGTTCTTATTTTTCAATTGTCAAATACAACATCATTCATTTTTCAAAAACTTCAAACCTAATCTTTTACTTTTGGCATATGACAAAAGGAGCACACTTTACTTTTCAAAAAATTCAAACTTAATCTTTTACTTTTTGCATATGACAAAAGGAGCACACTTTATTTTTCAAAAAATTCAAACCTAATCTTTTACTTTTTGCATATGACAAAAGGAGCACACTTTGCTTTTCAAATATTTCAAACAAAATCATCTACCTTTTGCATAAGTAAAAAAAAAAGTATCAATCACTTTTGAAAATATTCAAATAAAACATGCATATGTAAAAGATGACAATCAATCATCATTCAAAATTTTCAAATTTAATTTTTAAAATATTCATGCACATGTGGAAAATGTATTTTAATGCTTTATGATAAAATATTAATTTTGAACCTTAATCCTAATTTCGAATTTTTAAGAGATTTACAATATTACTCTATCACTTTAATGTGAACTTATTCCCTTCTTGCTCATACTTGTTTCCTTGATGTGCTTGACTCCATTGTGTAGACAACTTGAGTTTGAGACTCTTTTATTCTTTGAATTCATTCGTTATCATCAAAATCCATGTGTAGATATATAATTACACAAAACTTGAAACCTTAGGTTCAACAAATGTTTCTTCCACCGTAGCAATCAACCAATTTATACAATTCCGACCCATTACCACCGTTCTCCAAACCCTTCTGCCCCTCTCCACTATTTTTAAATAAGACCTCCAATTTTCTGGCAAAAACTCAAAAGCCTTCGATTCCACCCAAAAACGCATCATTTGACCCATATCGATACAACTTCAAAAGCAGAGGCTTTTCAAGCTGTAAGGGGCTTCATTCTGTCAAGAAAGGCTGGAAAAATGCCCAACCCAGCAAAGAGGTCGCCGGTGTCCGTCAATAAGTTCTGTGGAAGCCAACATGGTCGCCTTTCCTGACAAATCTTGGAAAAAAGAGACCCAACCCAAAAAAAAACCAGTCGCCGGAGTAACTCCGACGTTGGAGGCCAGCTAAAAGGTCGTCGGGACCCGTCGCACTTTTCTGTGAGAAGAAACGTTGGTGGCTCCACCGAGAAAGCTAGTGCGAGGCAGGCAGAGGTGAGGCAGAAAAATAACCCAGGTCACCGGAAGGATATCCGGCGCCGGATACCCTTTAGTGACGTCGCTGGTGTCCGCCGGTTCTATTTGTGCAGGACGTGTGGTGTCACTCGCCGAGCAGTGTGAGGTTAGGTTCAGGATTTGTTGTAGTGTCGCAGTTCCTGAGGAGGTTTTCCTCAATTTAAAGTTTGTGAATGGAGTGGAGAGAGTGAGGTTAGGTTCAGGATTTGTTGTACATAACTCACCAAAACTCGTGGCAATGGCCAAGATGACCAATCAATTCTTAAGGCCTTGATCTTTTATGGCATGCTGAGATCAAGATTGCTAGTCAGCTGCTCAGCCTCCAAAGAATTGTTGCTTGTTGGAAAACAAAAATAACACTTTTACTAAAGTAGCAACTTGATATTTCTTTCAAAGGTGAACATGGTAGATAATTTTTTTCCTTGCTATTTCAGCCAGTGGAAATCTGTAAGTTATTTATTGAAGGGGCTGGAAATTGTAGATGGATAAAATGTCGGTGCTACTGTGTGTTCATAGCTATTGCATTTAGGACAACATTGAGTGGATGGTGGCTCTTAAACGCTACCAAGAACAGCTGACAAAATACCATAGGTATTTTTATGGTGCCTCTACATGAATAGAGAAGCTCTACTTTAAATCTACACGTATACCTGAAATTCAAATTTGTTTGGGAGAGTGAGAGCCACAATTGATGCTTGGACCAGGAAATAACTGAAATGAGTTTGGATTTATGATTCTTGTCTCGCTCATCTTTACTAATAGGTAGAAGCATATTTATTTATGTGTCAAATTGTGATGATGATGATGAAAATATATTTATTAATTCTCCATACTTTCTACATGACTTGTTTGTATTCGGTGATCCAAATTTACATTCATCCATTTACATCAGTTGAAATTTTTTATGCTCTCTCCAATACAACTAGTATGCATTATTCTAAAAGTTGCTTGACTAAGATACTTCTATGCTATGCCTTCATAATTAACTTAATTTTTCCCTCATTTCCAATTTCATTTTGATAGCAACTTCTTTTGAGAAATTTATCATATGCTTTTTTTCCAGGAAATTTTTATAATTGAACTTACTGTATTCCCATAACATGCTACTGAAAAGTCCAGTGTGATACCTTGCTAGAAAGTTATAGCTGTTCAGAAGATGAGTAACAATGGTGGAGCTGTTGAATCTTCCTTGACACGGTTTTTCTAAGGTAATCTGGTAGCAAAGTTTAGGGGAATGCTGGCCAGTTATGTTAAAGGAAAAGGTTTATTAGCTATTTTTTAAGAAAAGATTGAACTTAGAGTGTCCTTATTAATAGCTTGAAACCAAAATTGAAGTTGCAGGATTTTTGGCAGCTAAACTGCAGGAAATCTGGGTAGTAGCTGTTGTGGGGTCTAGGAACAGCAATGCTTAAAAGGTTTGATGAATGAGAATAGGTGCAGAAAATATATCGGAGTTTTGGAAAAATCACTGGGTATATTCTGTTAGAGATTGGACGGACAAGATCGGTTTTGGTGAATAGATAAACGGTTTGGATGAATCTGACTAAAAATTGGTCTCAAATGTCTGAGTTTTTCATTTGTAAGTGGTCCTTAGGTACAAGACATAGTAGTTAAGAGGCATCAAATACTGAAACCAACCCCACTAAGAAACTATACTTGTTTAATACATCACCAGCAGAAGGCGGCACCAGCAGCAGCAAGCACATAACCCATCTCATGCGATGGAAAGAAGTATATTCGTGTCTTATTTTATAATAATCCGTTCTCTTCCTTAGAGAAACAATGTGAAGATGCATTGCACCATTCAAAATGGGAGGCAGGGCTTGAACATGCCTTACCACATGAACACCAACTGCAAATTATGAAGTTAAATATCAAAGAAAAATAATAAAATTGAGATACCGTTCAAAAAAATATTAATGCTATATACAGTTATAGAGTGAGTAAATGCCGTGTAATCGTTTTGAAAAAGAGTGAGCTTTACTATTAAAAAATTAATTTTTTTTTTTTATGTAAATCCTGTATTTACCCATTTTTTTTAAAGAGATTGTGTGGCGCTTACGTATTTCATGATTGCAAATATCATTTATAAAGTAAAAACACTTACATATGGTATGCTCTTCCCAGGTCCCAATTTTGTAGAGACTCACTACATTGTTATTATCAAACTTTTGCTGCTTTCTGCAAATTGTATTCCTATCATACTTAGCTAGCCTCTCTTCTCTCCATGGAAAATATCATGACTCAGACTCAGTACTACAGCAGGGGTTGAACTGAAAAGCTTGATATGGTGGCAAACTGCAAAAAAGAGAAAAATTTGAGGTGGACAAAGTTAATTTTTTAACCTCAATTTTTTTTTTTTTAATTTTTAATTTTTAGATTTCTGAAATTTTACACCTAATTCTACCTCTCCCATATCATTTCGATCCCATATATTAGTAGCACCACCCCGTGACTGATTTGTTGATTTTAGGCTACTCTGAGTCAGCAATTTTACCATTTAACCAACCTAATCAAACATGTGAATAATTCAGGAATGACTCAATTTCAAGGAATTGACTGATCTTCATTCATTTCTTGCTGAAAATTTTGTGAGTGATTTGGATGTAGATTTGACAGTTGGACTGCTTTGTCTGGAAATATTTTTTCATTCTGGACTAAACATAATTTCTCACTACCATCTGGGGTCCATTGCTAATCATTGGCCTTCAAGATCTTTCTTATTGGTGAAAGGTCAACACCATGATTTATCTTCAATCCTAGCTTCGCTTCATGGCATTTCAACTAAAATTTGCAATTTCCATTTACCTTTGTTAGGAGCTGAAATGATGGCACTCTAAAAAAGCTTGGATACCCAAAAGTGGGATTGATACAAATTAATCATAAAGAGAAATGTTACTCTTACGTATGGGGATCCCCACAATTTTTTTTTTTTTTTAAATTTTTTTTGCTTAGTGATTAAGTTGAAAAAATTATTTAAAAGTATTAAAAAATGTATAAAAAAAAGAAAAAAACAAAAAAAAAAACACTAAGTGGCATCGTCCATCGGGATCTCCATGTGTGTGGCTGTAAAGCCACTAAATCATAAAATGCAAGTTGCTCTAGATTAAAGCAAGTGTAAAAGAGGTAAACAAGTAATATTATAAGCTTAACTTCCTTCCTTAGAGGACAAGCAATGACTTAATCCAGTCAATAAAAATCTTAAAAATAATAATTAATTCTTGGATTTGATCCAGACCAATCACCTTTCTGCAGCATATAGAGTAGGGAAGGAACTCCATGGATACACAAATCTAAGGCTCCTCTGCATATCTTCCATAACAAGAACATGCTGTAAGGTTTATTGGGAACAAAAGTGGCAGCACCTAAAAACAAAAATAAAACAATTGAACCTAATCCATGAACACTTTCTATTTGAAACAAACACTTTTTTTAGGCCAATCATTCATCATAAAAAGAATAATTGGTTGGAGTCATATTACCTACAAAGGTAGTAGATGAGCACAACATAAAATATTTCCATCCAACCTATTAATTTGATAAATAATGACTCCATTACTTTCAATTCTCTCTCTCTCTCTCTCTCTCTCTCTCTCTCTCTCTCTCTCTATATATATATATATATATAAATGTATATTCCTCAATAATGCTGGCCATGGATATGTAAAATATATAACGAGTCTGGAAATAATATAGTTAATCCATCAATCTCTTTCTATACCCTTTAATTATCAGAGAACAAACATGAAAGGAAACAGTGTTTTAGGACATGGACAACAATCGAAACGTGGCCTGATGCAGAACCTCGAGCATAACAAGGAAAAAGATGAGAACAGTAGTCTGCCACGAAGAAACTGCAGCACCTTCAGGCCTCTACAGGGATGCCAAAACTTCTACAAACGGAAAGGAATAGTAATATGGCATGGTATTAGGTGATGACAGGAAATGGATGTTGACCCATCAACAAAAGGGATAATACCAATCAAATACATCTGATCTATAGCAAGGATTATATTATAAAAAAGGGGGGGTTTTTGCTTGTGGATGATTATTCTATTGTTATGGTTGAAATGGTACGAGCAGAAGCTTCAAATAATAATAAAATACCTCTCTTTCTCTGTCTCTCTCTGTCTAGTTGTTGTCAAAAGTAAACTCAATCCCTCTTTGGGGTGTAAAAAGATCTTGAAAACATCTTTAGAGCTTTTTGCTTGCTCTTCTTTTACCATCTTTTGTGTAAGAACCTTGTCTCTATCTCCTATTCAATGCCGGATTTATTGTTCTTTATTTGGAAAGTTTATTTTTCCTCTGCAAGTGCTTGCAGCCCTGAAGAGCCCTGTAAAGGAACCAATCACAAAACACAGGCGGTTGGAAGAGAGAGAGAGTGGAGTAGGAGTCAGTAATTCTCGTGGGTTCCTGCCAAAGACCCCACCCTTTGTTTTGTTTCCAATTTTTTTTCCTCTTTTTTCCGTTTGTATTTCAAAGCCCCTACACACCAAGAGGAATAATTATCAAGTATACAGACATGTGTCACTTTTGTCCTTATAAATTATGTCTATTTTATTAAAATTTTATATTTATATATACAATTTTAATTACATAATGTCATTCATATTTCAGCTAATAATTTTTCTTTGGGAGGACCTGAAACAGGTTGCTAAGGACAAGATTTTCTGTACGGTGGGGATGAGTTTCCAAGTCTCATAAATATTTATGACCATAGGGATGCTAAAGCAGCCTAAACAGACTAATCCCTCAGGTTTCTTCACAGAGGAGGAAAGAAACAGATGGAGACACCCCGCATGAAAAATCAAAAGGTGCAAAGAGAGAGAGAGAGATCTTAGAAAAAGACTGGACCCTCTTGAGGCTACTTAAATATACTTTGACAAGATATCTTTGATCCTTTGCTGCTCTCTCTTCCTCTCTCTCTAGCTCTCTCCCTCTCCCTCTCTATCTCTCAGTTGGCTTTTGCTGCACATAATAATTCTTCTTTGAACTTCCACAAAACTGAGGTAAAACAGAAATGAAATATTGGGAATAATTCTCCAAGTCCTCTTTATTGTTTTTCTTATGGTTTTTGTTTCTGCAATACGTTCCCTTTCAGTTCCTTCCAAATGAAAATAGTCTGAGGTGGTCTTGCATGGCGAGCCATAGAGTTGGGGAGACTGGTTTATCGGACTCAGGACCATCAAATCACCATGTCCCTCATGGAGTTTTTCATGGATTTAATGCTCCTTCCACAAGCTTCATGTATGAGGACAATTTTCTTCATTGTTTTCCATCAAAATCTTATTTAGAATTGCAAAATCCTAGATTATTTGCTAAACGGAATCCCTTCTCTTCTCAGCAAAAGCTTGATTTGGCTTTGTTTGCTTCTCTGCTCATGTCTGACATAGGCCATTTAATTGTTTTCTTGTTTAGCAATCAAGAAGGATCTGCTTTCGATTTTGGAGAGCTAGAAGAAGCAATTGTGCTGCAAGGAGTTAAGATAAGAAATGATGAAGCTAAAGCACGTATGCTTCTCTCTCTATCTATCTATCATTTCTCCTTTTGTGACGTATGATGGGAATAACCAACTCCTAAAAGCATAGAGACTAGAAAGTGAGGTTTGAATATGTCTACAGAAGGCAGAGAGAGTTGGGGGTTACCATTTCCAATACTGTAATGATTCCTAGACAACGAACTCGGGTGGCGTGAGACTGCAAACTTAGAAACCTGACCTCCCCCGCATGATTTACTGACTCCATAACTGCAGAAAAAAGAGGGGGATTAGGTTCCTCTACCTATTGAAATTTTGAAGTCTTTGGACTCTTTTAATTTTGGTGATCCTCTGAAGATTTGGCTTTTGTGATTCTTGCAGCTTTATTTACAGGCAGGCCTGCAGCCACACTGGAAATGTTCCCTTCATGGCCAATGAGATTCCAGACCACCCCAGGAGTAATAGTCTACTTTATCCGTCTTTGACCATCTATTGTCGTATGAATTCTAGATAAACATGCTTTTTTTTTATAGGTAGATAAACATGCTTAAACAGCAGAAAATCCCGACCATTTGAACATTTCACTTTAATTATACAGTTTTCAAATTCTCGTTTGAAAACTTGTTTTTTTAAGTTGATTATGTTTTCTTTGGGATGGATTCTTAGATACCTGTCTGCAAAGTGAGTCTGTTGTGGGGACTACGCTTTTTTCTGGGCTCGATTCCCATGTGAGAAATTTCTTTTTTGGTGCGTTTCTTACAACAGGGAAGTTCAAAATCAGGCGGAGAGAGTACTGATTCAGGTTCAGCAGTGAACACTCTTTCAAGCAAAGCTGAGGCCCAGTTCGAACCAGAATCTCCCATCAGTAGAAAGGCATCTAATTCCTCAGATCAGCAGGCTTTTGATCAGAAGCATCTACAGCTTCAACAACAACAGCAACAACAACTACACCAAGAGATGTCAAATGATATATCAAGAACAGGACCATCGCAGAATCAATCAGCTGCCAAAGCATCCCAAGAAAAGGTCCTTAACCTGCTGAGTTTTACTGTTAATCTTGCAGTTCTCTCTTTTATCCCATATCCCAAAACTCTGGAAAAAGTCGAACCTTTATTGTTATTATTACTGTTTTGATCTCTCCCTCCCTTCTCTCTCTCTCTCTCTTGCGTATCTTCGTATACAACTGCACAGATCCCAACAACTCTCAGAAAATCAAAGAAGTGCAGAGTTTCCCTGATTTCTGAATGATTTTCTGAAGATTGTCAGACATGAAGAGAGAGAGAGAGAGAGTACTGTGGACACAAAAAAGAAAAGAGAGAATCTTCACAGTAGTTACCACTGTTTTCTCATTATAATAGTGACACACTTCACCCAACCCCTTCAGCCCAAACAAAAACTTCTTGTTTTAATCCGATCTGTTTGGGAAATAGGAACCAAGTCACAGCAATCTGAAAACACAAACGGCAACCTTCTTGCTTATAGCCTTACATCTGTTTTGGGATTAGAACAAACCATAAAAAAAAAACCAAACACATATGGCAGATAATGATGTCTTCTGCTATCCTTATTATGTTGATGATTGCCAGCCTCAAGGCCAGTGCTCAAATCTGTATCAGAAATCAGAAATGCTTCCAAGAAATTCTGTGAGCTCTCCTATGTTTAAAGACTGAAATAAGAATAATAAAATAATTTCCAAACCATTTTTTACATCTCTTTTCCTTCCCCCTTAAGTCTAGTTGCTAAATTAACTTAAGAAAAGAAAACAAAAACATATGAAAATATCTATTTCAGTCGCTTTCCATAGTCTTGATATCATCTCTGCTCTTACAATTAATTTTCCTTAAAAAAATGATCATTTGTCATATTATATGATCTTTTCTTATTTAATATTTTTCTATCTTTTTGGTTATTCATTGCAGAGGAATGGAGCCGGTTCAACATCTGAGAAACAACTTGATGCTAAGGTCCTCCAATACACTAAAAAGTTTTTCCTTAATATTCTTTTTTTAAATTTTCAAAACTTTTGTATTCTATGGCATTGAAGTTTTGAGCTGAAATCTTGAGCATTGCTTTCAGACATTGAGACGTTTAGCTCAAAACAGAGAAGCTGCAAGGAAAAGCCGCCTCAGGAAAAAGGTAATTAGTGTAACATTAACTTTGCTAGCTGTACACTTCTTCAACTTTGGGGTTCAAACATTAGAATCTGATAACTCTCTCTCTCTCTCTCTCTCTCTCTCTCTCTCTCTCTCTCTCTCTCTCTCTCTCCAGGCTTATGTGCAACAGCTAGAGTCAAGTAGAATAAAGCTTACTCAGATTGAACAAGACCTACAAAGAGCGCGCGCACAGGTTGTATACTTGCTTTAATTAATTTGTTACAAAATTTTTACAAATAATTGAAAAATATTCTTTTGTTTTTGTTTATTTTTAAAAAAATTAAGTGTTTCAAATTATGGACAGACTAATTAATATTAAATAATCTAATTATTTTGGGTTGTCTGACTCTAATAGGGGCTATTCTTGGCTGGTTGTGGAAATCTAAGCTCTGGTGAGTTTTCTTAAAGATACATTAATTAGCTTATGATCATCAAGGTATTTTTTATTAAATTAATGGAATATCCCAAGAAAGAAGCAATTCCCTTTGTCTATATATATATATATATATATATTGTAAAGAAGACACCATGTGGTGGCTGGTGATTAGGTAAAAAGGATCGAGTGCGTGTAAAGATAGAACAATATTTTGCTACATTTTGTTTAAGGGAGGTTTAGATAGTGAGTTGAGAGGAGATGAGATGAATTAAAAGTCTTTTTTATCCAAACTCTCCTAAATCTTTTGTCAAGCTAGAATCGTGATCAAGATCATATTTTTTTTTTTTTTGGCTGTTGATCTTAAGAGTCCAACCTAAAGTAATCGATACCATAAATAGTCAACAACAATAATTTGAGAGTACAAACATATTTTCTTCTTAGGAAAAAGTAAATACTAAAAGTCAGTACTATTACTTTTCCAACTTTTTGTGTCTACATGTCTTTTGTTTGTCCATATGAAAACTTTTAGAATATTACATTGGAGTTAATTTCTTAGAGCCAATTTGGGTTTGTAGAAGAAAACGAGGATATAATGATTTGATTTGAAAGATAAATTTTAAAATTTACATCTTACAAATTAAATTATAGCACGTGAATGACGTAGATCTTGAGTTTAATCACTGATCACTTCACATTGTATCCTATTTTGAGTAAATATTAATATAAGTGGAAGAGGAAGGGTAACCCATTGGGGAGAAACAATCTATGTATCTTGTAGGAGCTGCAATATTTGACATGGAATATGCAAGATGGATAGAGGAAGACCACCGGCTGATGGCAGAGCTTCGGACGGGGCTGCATGCACATTTGCCAGACGGTGATCTTAGAATAATCGTTGACGGATATGTTTGTCATTACGATGAGATTTTCGAGCTGAAAGGAGTGGCTGCCAAATCTGATGTATTTCACCTCATTACTGGGCAGTGGATGTCTCCAGCCGAGCGTTGCTTCCTCTGGATAGGCGGTTTCAGGCCCTCTGAACTCATCACGGTTTATATATATAATATTTTTTCCATTTTCAGTCCAATTCATGTGCTATATATAAATCTAATTAAAAAAAAAAAAAAGATTTATATTTATATTATTTTTGAACCCTTTTTTCGGGATGTTAATCAGATGTTGATAGGTCAGTTAGATCCACTAACAGATCAGCAATTGATGGGAATTTCCCGGCTGCAACATTCCACACAACAGACTGAGGAAGCTCTCTCCCAGGGCCAGGAACAGCTCCAGCAGTCTCTGATCGACACCATTGCCGCCGGGCCCGTCATCGACGGCATGCAGCAGATGGCTGTTGCCTTGGACAAGCTTGGCAATCTTGAGGGCTTCATCCGCCAGGTAATTAATTAAATATTAATAATAATGATTTATTTATTTCTTATATATATATATTAAATATTACATGCATGAATTTAGTTAGGACGTGTGTATATATAATTACTAATCTTCTAATTACGTTAATTGTACTATAGCTAGCTAGTCAATTTCATACGTATAGACCTGGTGCCCACTACCCGCGCGGGCAGTTTGAAAATAAGCCCGGTTTAGGTACGTACGTACTAACTTCTCAAACCTTCGAAAACTTGATGATCAAAGTCATAGTACTATAGCTAGCTAATTTCTTCTACTGGCCTGCCTGCAAATATTCAAATTGTAGATGCTGCATGCATGCATGGGTATCACCATGGACTAAAATATTTGTTATATATTATGTGTATGAGTTTTGTTACATACATACAGTTATTTTTACATACTATATTGATATGATTGATTAAAATAATTATTATATATTAAAAAATAACGTAATCAATCACATTAATTAGTGAAGTCTGTAAAGAGTACATAAAAATAATTACATATAAAATTTTTGTATGCGTATATATCACTATAATAAAAATACTGTTCATTAGTTGTCAGTCATTTTCTATAAAAATGATTTTTCTGTCAAAATGAGTTATATCTCATCATAAATAGTTATTTTCATCGTAAATAATTCATTATAAATACTTATTTTTCTTGTAGTATATATTTAGAAGCATTAACCCCATCTCAAAACAGATCCGATAGCACTCATGATCATGATCAATCTAATTCCTAGCTAGCTTGATGCAGTACCCGCCCATTTCCATTAACCCTAAAAACTCTTGATTGCCTCGTTAATATATGTCGGCCCCTAGTTATATAAGAAGAGAAAAATTAAGGTATTAGATCCCAGGGCCTAGCTAACATCTGCTTGCATGCTGCCCTCGATGGACATGATGCATGGAGCTGGCAATTAAGTACTTGATCCAGCTTAGCTACTATAGCTAGCTAGGTTTAGCGCGCATTTTGCAACATCTATTGTGAAATGTGTTGTGTGGTTGGTATCATTATAACTCTTTTGCTAATTAAATTGTACAGTTATATTAAGAAGGATGCTATGATGAATATCATTCCACACTACATATTCTATATATTTTAATACTATTTTTTATTTTAATTTATTCATATTAAATTAATTGAGTTATTCCACTTATCATCTATATATTACATATTTATTATAAGAAGAACGAAAAATAAAATTAAAATATGTGTGGTGTACGTATGGGTATGATAAGTAGAATTATTCTTGTGTTAATATTGAGTAATGCTTATTGAACCAATGAATGACCTATGGTTTTGACCCATTTTTTTTCTTAGTGATTAAGAAAATGAATATTATCAAATCTATGTATTTTTTTGTAAAAAAATTAGTTAAAATGTTAAAAAAATATTTGGAAGAAAAGAAAAAAAAAAAACTGAAATTACACTTTATCGGTTGCATCATCCATGCATTAATATTTTTAGCTGTTTTTGTGTGTGAAGGTAATTAATTTGGTCGGTTAATATACATAGTTAAAATATTCAAGTTCATATATAAATATATATATATATATATATAAATATATATATATATATATATCGTATTATTATTATTATTGGAGCTTGTTTGTCTCGATCCTAACTAGTTAGAATTGTTTTGTCGTGATTCAAACTTCCAGTAGTACTTATACATGTGATCTTCCATGTATATAATGTGGTGGATTTTCTAGTACTTCTTCCATATAAGCAAGTATATATAAGATTATCAAGTTCATCATGTCAAGATGTTGACTGCTAGGGTTTTGATGTGGTATTTTCATCTTATTCTATGAAAGGTTTCTATCAAAAGTTGGTCTGAAAGTGATGCCCGTTGAAATAAAAAACCCTAGCCAGACCTATCAACAAAACTTTAGAAATAATGCTCGATCGATGTGGGTTATCTTTATCATCAATATTAATTAATTAACAAAAAAATATTATAAAATTTCTCTTTATATATATATATATATGTATAAGAATAGTCCAAATCCAGAGATAAAGACGCATTCACGATGAGTACTTTCAATCTAATTTGAAATTCTTATGAATAGTTTGTCATCATGTCCATGTGCCCTTGCATGACTAGCCCGGCCACTTACATATTTCAAGTACTCTACTGGCCGTTGGTTGTCGTTTAATGTATACTGTGCATTAAAAATATATATATATATATATATATATCAAATTTTATGTGTAGTTATTTTTGTGTATTTTTTACATATTTCATTAATGTGATTAGTTGTGTCGTTTTTTGTAATATAAAATAATTGTTTTGGTCAATCATATCAGTAGAATGCATAAAAAATACATAAAAATGACTATATGTAGTAAAACTTATATATATGTATCGATGATCTCATATCTATTAATTATTTGTTCATTCTTTTCGAAAAACTGATCATGCAGGCTGATAATTTGAGACGGCAAACCCTTCATCAATTGCGTCACATATTGACTGTTCGACAGGCAGCCCGATGTTTTCTTGTAATTGCAGAGTACTACGGCCGACTCCGAGCCCTTAGTTCCCTTTGGGCATCTCGACCTCGAGAGTACGTAAGATCAATTAACGTACACCCCATTAATTTAATGAATATATATATATATATATATTTAAATTTTTATAAACTCTTGATCTTTGTCTACTTGACTTATAGAATGATCAAAAGAATATTAATTGGTATATAGACTATAGTCTTATAGATTTAATTATTTGTATTATGATCTTAACACCGGCCCCCCTTAATTATAAACAAGTTTAATATATAAAGTATTTGATTAAATGGAGTTGAGTATTGTAGATCAGTTAGATCAATCTAACTTGATCAAACTTTATATAATCTGATCCCATGTAAAATTATCAATTGTCCCAAAAATTTTATAAATTAATGGGAATAGATAGATTTAGTTATTTATATTATATTCTTAACAAAGTGTTACAATATTTACTCATTCGTGATGAAATTAATACTTAATTAAGGTGCACAACTTTAATTGATTTTTCTTCTACATTTTCTCTTACATTATCTCTTAATTAATTTTCTGTACCTGCGCATGCATGCAGGAGCTTGATGAGTGAAGATATCTCGTGCCAAACAACCACGGATTTGCAAATTGTGCATCAACCTTCTCAGAATCATTTCGCAAACTTTTGATGCTCAGTCGTCCAATATTAGAGAAATCCTGCATGCTTATCCTCTGATTTTTCTTTCATGTCCGCGCTCATCATGTTTTGCATATATGGGATTTCTTCGAGATATTTTAGATCGAGGAGATAGGACATTTCTTGTTTTTAATTAACTGGTGTTATTTCTAGAAATGTCATGATCTTGATCTTCATGTAAATTTATTTTATGAGCACGTACGATCGATCGAGAAAGCTTTCTACTTGCTTAAAGAATGGGGAAAAGAAAATCAAAGTTCCAGTGTACGTATAATTATATCTGTAAATTCAGCATGCATGTTATATCAGTAATTCCTTACATGATAAAATTTATATAATGGAGGTGGCCAAATTATGACGGTAAAATGCATGCAGTCACGAGAGTTTTTGCTTGTATATATATGTACGTGTAGGCCGTATCCGCACGAGTCACTATAAGAAAAGCGGGGTTTTGTGATAAATTTATTGTAACTAAAAGATTATTTACAATTAATTTTAGTTGAAAATAGTCATTTTACTGGAATTAACTAGTCGCAAATAAATAATTTTCTTGTAGTGAGTACACACCCATATATATATATATATGTATATATATTTATGTATATATGCCTCTTAACAAATAAATTCTATTAGAAAGATTAACTAATTGTTTCTAGCTATTCGAGTATTACTGAAAAAAAGAAATACATTCACTATAGCACTATAATAGAAAGAAAAATTCTATTTATTCTGCACACACACTACACTTTTATTTTTATTTTTATTTTTTTCTCTTATCAAATGTGTAGTATATGGACGATGAGTAGAAGAATTTAATTAGTTTACGGAGAATAAAATAACTTTTTTTTAAAAGAATAAAAAAAGTAAAAAAAAAAAGTGATATGTAGTGTGTGAGAATGATCATGAGTAGCAAAGCGCGTTCTAATAGAAATAGCTTTGTGTGAGGAAAAATTCGTCATAAAAATTTAAAAAAATACACAATTTTCATTGCAAAAGAGTATTTGCAATATTCTGACTATATATTGATGTAGTCAGCTTTGAAAAATATAGATCAAAATTTCAATCCATCGGACTTTTCTGTCAATATATAAGTCTATTATAAATAACTTAATTAATCAAAAGTAACAATCAAAACTGCGTATATCAACCAATTTGACCAAGAATATATACGTGATCATGATATGTTTCAAGATGTTTTTTCTTGCATGAGGTAGTACTTGTTATGACCAGCTGCAGCAACCTAGCTTATATATAGCTAGTCAGCATGCATATTGCTTTGATGATCATGTACGTATTTTTTATTCTTTTATAAGCGCATGCATGTATTTATATCAATTATGAGCGAGACTGCATGCGTGCATTCAATATGAATGATGCATGGATCATGCTGCTAGCTAGCTATGGCTGTAGTACTAGTGCGTACGTGTGGTTTTTGTTTGTGTATGCATCATCATGTCATGATGTGTCAAGTGAGCTAGCTAGGTCGTTTTAATTTTATCAAAATAAAATTAAGAACAATATATAAAACATAAATTAATTCTTGGTTACAAAATTAAACCAATATTAATATATATTTCAGAACCAATATAATGATCCAATATTAGCCAAATATATCAGTTCTTAGCCAACAGAACTAACCTCGATCAATAGATGCCTTTAGAATAGAATTCAATGGAAATTATTATTATTATTATTATTATTATTATTATTATTATTATTATTATTATTATTATTATTATTATTATTATTTTTATAGGAAAACCAATTTTCATTCATATAATAAAACAGATTACAAAGAAGAATCAATTCAAAGGAAATAGTAATTACATCTGGGTAAGAACCCCACCATAAACTAATTTCTGAGACACTCAAACCAATCAAGCTTGGCAAGAGTATGAGCTACATTATTGCAACTTCTGTTTGCATGGTTTAGAACACATGTTTGAAATCGATGCATTAATTTCCTGACTTCATTGACAATGTTCCCCATGGTGGCCATAGACTGTCCATTTCTATTGAACTCATTTACAACCAAGAGAGAATCTGATTCAATTGACATATGATGGATACCAATTGACATATTTTTGATTTGAAAATATGGATACCAAGATGGATACCAAGGAAATTATAAGAAAGTTAATTTGAATCGAGCAAGTGCATGCATGCATGCATGCAGCAGCCAGAGTTTGATATATTCCCATAAGGTTTTGGCTAACAGATCATTAATTAGCTTAATTATCCATATATACCATGCATAGAGTCGGATTTGTAATATTTTCAAATCCTTTCTGGCCAGTACTCTTAGTACTACTTTTGGTTCTATTTGTGTACAAGCAAATAAACTTTCCAACTTTGTAAAATAAAAATAAAATTTCCAATGAGTACTTATATATATATATATATATATATAGGCTAATTTCAAATTTTATATGATATTCTTGATGAAAATTGAATTGGTGAGATGGATCCATTCAATTTTTTACAAGATATCTCTAGTGATTTTTTTGTATTAGATGGCATGCAATTTCTGTCATTAGAAATCATGTACATTCTCTATTAACCCATTTAGATTGGAGAAATATTGATCTTCCTGGTCTTCATCCAACATTTATTTGTCGTTTTTAGTTACACTCACTAGTCTTGTAGCGCGCATTTTAAATGGCTTTTTTTGTTTTGTTTTTGTTTTTATAGGATATTATTTCATTAGCAAAATGAAAGAGAGTTCGCATCAAGCCATACAGCTTGTGATACTGATATTGGGACATTTGCCCCCCACAACTCTATACCCTCCACATTTCAAGCATAACGGGCCAGTCTATGAACTGCCTTATTACCTTAATTGCCTATGGACGCACATGCTGGATTTTGCACTTATCGAAAGATTGTATTAAACTCATAGTTTCTTTAAGCAAATTCCCAAGCAAAGATAAATAACAACTTGCTGTTTGTAGTTCTTAAATCATCATTAAGCAATCACTTTGAAGAATAATCTTCGAGATGCCGGCCTTGTGAACACAGAATTGAAGCCTTCTAAACATAGCAAGGAGTTCGATTGTTTCATGCTCAGTAACTTCCTCTTTAGCTTTGCTAACAGCCATGATGAGTTCACCTAGCCTTTCTCTTCTATAAGGATAAAACATCCACTCCTGCCTTGTGTTGATTGAAAAACATAGCACTATCAACATTGAGTTTGAGAAAACCTGGGAGGGGAGCGAGGCTTCCAGCTACATTGTGTTGCCGGGTTTGAGCTTGGATTAGATATAAACTCCTTGTGAGATTTCTACCGAGATAAATGGTTTTCTATTTATATGATTGATATATAATATATATAAGAATCTACTAAAAATATGTCATTAATTAAGCCAAAAATGTAAGATGAGTAAAAGCATTGCTCTTTAGATTGTAAGGGTCGAGGCAAGAGGACCCTATATTAATCTTTCTTCGCTTTAATGCATAAACGCTTAATTCTTTATAGTACTAGCTAGGTCTGATTTATGAGAGAAGCTCATTTTGTAAAAATAGTATTAATTTCTTGCTTTCCAGGGCTAGTTAGTAGCTTCACAATCAAATATAAAAATTAATCCTTTATCTGGATATGTTTCAATTACTTGGTTGATTGTGGTTCTTGTCAATACCATGGATAAGAGGACCATCATTTTTTCTTTATTTTCTTACAAGAAAATGATTGCCCATGCCAAGATGATCCAAAATTACTCATGCTTCATTAATATAAGTGACTGCAAGCAATTAAATAAGAGAATAGATGATTAATTAATGTGTTGATATAAAATTCAAACGTATTGAGCTTATTAAATAATGAAGCATTTTGTCATAGGAAAAGACCATTTCTACTTACAATTTTTACTTACATAACAATATGTACTGATATGTCAGTCATTGATATGTTAAAAATTATAAAATTTAAAATTTAAATTTAAACTTAAAAGGAAAACTAATAAAATGAGTCTTGTACATAAAATTGTGAGTAAA
Organism: Carya illinoinensis; assembly: GCF_018687715.1. Taxonomy (NCBI): domain Eukaryota; kingdom Viridiplantae; phylum Streptophyta; class Magnoliopsida; order Fagales; family Juglandaceae; genus Carya; species Carya illinoinensis. The sequence goes on from NC_056765.1 coordinate 25,599,950, forward strand.
AGCGAGTACAAATATTGTGTTTACTACTTACTATATCTTAAATATTTCTCAAACTCAATAACCATGCATAAAGACTATTAAATCATAATTTCTTTTGTTTTATTTTGGTGGTTTTTTTTTTTAAGGAAAACAAACTCACATTCATCTAAGAAGAAACTATTTTAGAGTTTACAGCAAAACTAATACATGCAAGAACAGATTCCAAATCTATAAGGACATCAGAGTATGATAAAGCCTCATTGGCTAAGGCTTGAGCAACTTGATTAGCTGTCCTTTTCACATGTTGGAAACTCTAGGCTCAGAACCACTGAGAAAAAGTTCGATTTCTTCAACCAGCTGACCATGCTTACTACAATTCACTTCAAGGCTATAATTAACCGCATTCACCACTACCTGTGCATCCTTAAAAGATAACATTCAATAGTCCCAAATCTCAACAATATGTACATGCTGTTAGAGCTGTTCGAGACTCTGCTGTAGTAGTGCTTGTACAAAAAATCAGAGAGTCCCTCATGATTGCTAACACTTCGCCTTGATCATCTTTTACCACCATGCCAATGCCAATCCGATGCTGTGAATGATGTATTGCCACAATCCAATTAGCTTTAACCCAATTATATCTAGGTGGACTCCAGTGTTGCTGCACATTTTGATTCCTACAGCAAGGAGAGACCAATTCACATTTGGCTTATTGAAAATCCTGCAATTGTTCCTCAAGCTGTGCAACTAAAATATTCGGATGCAAAAAGAACCCTTCATAAATAACAACATTTCTGCGAAACTAGATCAATCTCATTATAACAACCACCTCAGCAAACTCATTATCATCTAATATATGCAAAAGAGACTCAATAAGGTCCATAAATCCAAGAAGTTACAACTATTCATTTTGTGCATTTTTCTATTGGAAACACTCCACACATCCCCTGTAGCTGCACAAGTCCATAAAGCATGTAGAACATATTCCAAATTGAGCTGTAATTGATTGATTATATCAAACCCGGATAACAATTTAGGCAAGATGCAATGCTCCTCTTTACCATTGAAATGGCATTTTTTTGATCTCTAGTGTAGTTCTTGGGTAAGAATCGATGATGCCCCATATAACAATACTTTCGCCCATTGTGCAACCACATCAATTCCGTTCTAACTTTGCATGATGGACATGCTACTTTTCTGGATTTAAAAAACGGGATTAATTCGGTCTAGGTACCAGATTTTAAATCTGGGCCCCGGGTTTAAAACCTAGTACTCGGGTTTTATAAAGTGAAAAAGAAAAACCCTAATTCTCTAGCCACCCCCTCATTCAGATTTCCCTCTCTCTCTCTGCTCTGTGAAGTCCTTCACCTCCCTCCCCTAGTTTCCTCTCTCTCTCTCTCTCTCTCTCTCTCTCTCATCCCTTCAAGCACTAACTCTTTCGTTTTGTCCAGAACCCGAATATGATTGCGTGGCTCACTGATCATCTCCTTTTGTCCTCAATCCCTCATCTCTTCGATGCCTTTCTTATCTGTCTAAATTTTTATCACGTTATCATTTTTATTTTTTTATCTCTTGTATTGTACTTTGACTTTTGAGTTTTATCCTGAAATCACTCTTTCATCTGCTCTATCTTTCACTTTGCTATCTGCGATGCCGAAAGGTGGAAGTGCTTTTGGATCCAAGGGATTAGAACATATTTCCGTTTGGGTGTGTTTTCTTTCTTCCCTCTGTTGTGTTCTCTATTTGTTGATTTTGGATTTTTTTTTTTTTTTAATGAGAATGTTTGAATGTTTGAGGAGTATTTTGTTAGCTGCAAAATGCTAGAGCCGTGGGTAATGGGGTTATTATTATTTGGAAGAATGGGTTTAGATATGAAGAATGAGTTTGTTGAAGAATGAGTTTGTTGCTATGTACATAAAAGAGCCTATGAAACAAATTGTAGAAGCTGGAGACACATGGCTACCAAGTAAAACTCTAAAAACAATTAGAAATGGAGATCACAAAATTTCACAACAAACCCATGTGAAGAGAGCTAGGGTTTCTGTTAGTTGAATTCTAATCCATGCCCTTTTTTTCCCCCTTTCACTTATGATGTACTAATAAATCTAACAAATATTTGATGAAAGCTTGTGAAATCTGGTTATAGATAAATCAATTTTTATAACCTTGATAAAGTGTGAAATTAATTTGTTTAGGGACTAGAGATTTATTTTATGGGCTTACATAATGATGAATCGAATCCAAGAAGTTTTAAGGTCATTGAGAGGTGGGTTGGCTTCAGAAGCATGTTGAGTATGTTGAATATGTTTCAAAATTATGGCTTCTCCTGATATGGAGTTCTGGTTCTTTTAATTGCCTACACATGGTTAAAGATTACAAAGGATGTATGATTACTATTGCGTGCAGGGTATACCAAGCAAGTGTTGCATTCAAGCACACATCACTGTACTGTTATTTGATTCCTTGCTTCTATTTTCTATGTGCATCAAGATATGACACCAAACAGATCAAAAGTTGGGATTTTATGCATGTAAATGCTATGCTCTAAACCATAAAGTAGGAATGTCACAAAAAAAGTATGTAAATAAGTTCTTAAAAAATGCTAGCTTTGAAACTCTATCTTTTTATGATGCAATTAATGGGCAAGTTGAAAATCTAAGCTACTGATGATAATTTACACTCTTTCTCAAATAAATGTTCCTGACATCCTGTTGTCATGAAGATCCATGTAGACTCCTATTATTTGGAGAGAAAAATTGAGATTTTGGTTCATAAAATGATGGCATAGCCTTCAAAATTAACATTCATAACATGTTCAAGTAGAAATGACTAACAAAATGTTAGTTCAGGGGTCATGAAAAGCCATAATCATAAAATGTTTGTTAATTGAGTTTGGGAATGGTTAGGTTGCCCCCAAGGGGATGATTGGTAGAGCACAAACCAGATAGAATGCTAACTTCATGACAAAGCCAACCCAACAACTCCTTTGGACATAGCTCAAGAAAAAGAAAGGGAAGAAAGCTGTCCACTTTCACCTTTTGTTTAATCATGTTAGGTTTATGCCAATAATATAATAAAATTAAATTAAAGTGGCTTATGCCATCTGTTATGAATAGCTTGACAATTTTTCTTTTCTGTGTAAATTAGATCCAAATTCTCTGTTAGCCTTGGTCTAATTTCTATGCATGGCACTTGTCATGGTTCACTGAACTTGAGTTTATTTCTAATCTTCATGAAACTTTGTGTATTAATTTCTTCTCTTATATATTGCAGCAGGAGTACTCCTAGTAGTAGTAGTTGTTATTGTTTCCATCTTTATGATTATGACTCTAACATAAGGGCGATCAAGACTCAGATCATTGCAGATAGCATATATATATATGATAAGCATTTAAAATTGGCATCCCAAAGCACATTTGTTCCTGAATACACACACACACACACATACTAGTAACTAGCACTTTAAATCTAGATGTATTTTTTCTGTCCTTCGAGAAGGAAAATGAGACTGCAACCTTGCTAGCTAGATCATAACCTTTTGTTTTAGTTCAAAGTAGCTAAATGCAGCTAGCAAGGTGTACTGTTGTCATGAAGATCCATGCAGCTAAGAAAATAATGAAGACCTTTTGTTTTGTTTCTTTAATGAGGATCTTCAAAAGAAAATATGACTTGGGAACTAGCAGCTAAGTGTACTGGGAATGTTGTTTAAGGCCAAGCTAGCAGTAGCTTGATATCTATTTGTCTTTTCTGAGTATAGGACAAATCATTCTGCAATAGCCAATTCTATAGATGTGTAGAGCATAGAAGTTTTTTAGAATGCAACTTATAAAGAAATTCCCAGAAATTTATAGATGCTAATTTCTGTTCAATATGGTGATAATTAAAGTTATACATAATTGTTTAATTTTGTACTAATTTTGTGATTTTGTAATTGCTTTGCACATTTTAGTATTTTTCTTTTTTCTGTATTAGCCCATTGTCACATTTTAGTAATTTTGTACTAACTTTTTAGCTTAGAATATGCAGGATCTCTCAATTAGATCACTTGAAAGTTGCTACATGCCGGAATTATTTTATAATTCATATCATATAGTTTTGTAGTTTGCAATGTAATGTAATGTGTAAATGTGTAAATAACAAAATAATATAATATGTAGTGGATTGCATGCATTTTAGTTTTTCATTTTTATATATTTTTATTATTCTGAAAAATGTTAGTATTATACTTTTTAATGATGGCTCAAAAACGTTTTTCATAAAATATAGGCTTCTATAAAAAAATTCTAATTTTCAACACTTTTTAAATTTTTTTAATAAATATATAAGAATTCTGCTTTTCAACATTTTAAATGCTATATAGGCTTTTATAAAAAATATTATGCCTCTAAACCCATACTTAAAAAAAAAAAAAAAAAAAAAAGAGGGTTGAACCCAGAATCCGGGTTTTAAAAAACTCGGATTCATTCGGGCTTCGGCCCGTGTTTGATTTGGGTTAAATTGATCCTAGTTTTGGGCCAGATTTGAAATCCGGATTCCGGTCTGGATATACCCAGATTTCCTGGTTGGAACCCAACTGAACAGTTCTAACTTTAACGTATTAAATGTTGTGTTAATATAATATTTTTATAGATGATATAAATGGATGATGACATTCTAATATTTTAATTTCTTTTCAAGGTTAATATTTGTATAAATGATATTTAAAACTAGACCCACAATAAACGCTATAATGTACAAAATTTTATTGGATGGATATTAATAAAGCATTCGTATAAACGATAGATGTTTGATGAAATTCTAGTATTTTTTTTTTATTAATTGCGTATCAAATTTTAGCGTATTGAATTATGAAATTCTAATAAATATTTTTTTTTTCAATTTATTTATTTTTGAACTCTATACAAATAACGTTATAATATCAATCATTTTAAAATTGTTCCTATAAATGATAACTGTTAGCGTCAAAACTTCTTATTTAAATGTCTAAAATTAACGTATTGAATGCTGTATTAATATAGTATTTTTACAGATGATAAACAGATAATAAAATTCTAATATTTTAATTTCTTTTACATGTTAATATTTGTATAAATGATATTTAAAACTAGACAATAAACGCTGTACTGCTGGGTAAGTTTTGATTCTGACCTGTGGCCCTAATTTTAGTTGAGATTACATGGGGACCTAATAATTTTGACTTCTGCATGAGAATCCCCTAGGTGAAAATTATTATTGTCTCTTTGTTTATCTTTGCTAATGCATTTTGCACATTATCTCCCGTACTAATGTCACATAAGTACCAACGCAAGTTTCTGGACAAGAGCTGAGAACAAGAAAACTTCATTTCCATGAGCATGAACCCAGGGGAAGTAGAGCCATATACCCTGCTCTGGATGAAGATGACATGAATAGACTTTGGTACTGGAAAGGAACAACGATCTTTTTTTAAATGATTTGAGATTCATACAGAAGAAACTAAATTACAATTTCTATCTACTTCCTTCACCTAGACTTAGTCTTGGTCTTCATCTGAAATTTGGGTCTAGAATCATACTCTAATGGGGATGGAATGGAAAGGAATGAGCTGATTCTTGTCAGATAAGCATCTTCAAGTCGGAGAGATCATCCATCGGTATTTCAAGACCTATGGAATCAAGGTCTTGCAAGCCATCTTCATCAAAGTCCAACCAGGAGCTGAAATCTTGATGTCCATCTACACCTAGTACTTCCATCGAGTCTAATTCATTAGGTTGCAAGTTTAAGGGAACGGGTTCATCTGCCTCTTTAGATGATTCCCGAGTAGCATTAGTTGGCAAGAAGGACCCTGCTTCTCTGCTCACTTTGTTACCAACTAAAGCCACTGGTTGACCAGATCCACGAACTGGTGGACAAGCAGCTTCTACTAATAAATGATTATTCTTTTGCTTGGGCTTTGCTTTTGTTTTACGTTCACTACCGAAGCTGCCCAATGATGAATGACTGACTCCCGAGATGGAGTTGCTTCTTAAAGTATCTCCTTTCTGATCCCCCTCTCTCTCACTTCTCTTTCCCTTTAATCCACCATGAGCAGTGCTGTCAAGAGCTGATGTCACCCTTGAGGAAGCGCTTCCAACAACATCATCAATCAGCATTTCCCTCTTCTTTCCCTTAATGAACACAGAGCTACGCTTGGAGGAAGCTTGCTCTGAAGATTGAATGAGACTCTGGAGAGCATCTGATGAACCTCTGTCAATATTATCGCTAAGGGAATCATATCGCTCAGAAGCACTAGAAACAGCACCTGTAGCAGCAGACAGAAACCCAAGTTTCAGTTAAGCTGACATAAATAAACCCAAATAAAAAAAAAGAAAGCAACCCTAGGAGTTGGCTCAAGTGGTAAAGGCCTTGGGGTATGCTCCCCCAGGGTCTAAGGTTCAAATCCCGTTGGGTGCAAACAATCTCTAGGGGCTATCGGACTGGAGGATTTTTTTCTTGAATTACCCAAAGTGTACTTGCAGGAAACTCCTTGCCGAGGGCCTGTGCACCCCCGGGATTAGTCGGGACGTTGTTCCTAGAAATCCGATGCCAATCAAAAAAATAAACCAAAAAATTGCTGAAGCTACAGTAGAGAGGGTTTTCTTAAAGAGGCAAAAAAGTTGCTCAAAATGAAAGAGAAAAGCCAAAGCAAGCAACACTCCCCAAGCGCGAGATTATAAATGTACACCTACAATAAAAGATGACAAGGAATCATAAAAAGATCGAGCAAAGAATTAACTTGACATACCCAATCCCCTGGGTTCGGCTTGGTGGGAAGCTTCATTGCATGTATTACTGGCTGTTCCTGAGCCAACACAGTCAATTGATTTTGCATCATTATTGCCTGGAGGTACAGACAATATTACATCCTGCAGTGCACGCTCACTAAAGCAACCGGTTCCGGTGTGTTCAAATTTTCGACATCTAACAAGGGTGCGCTTGATTAAAGCTAATGCAACTTGTTTTGAAACCTTACGGACCGCACTTTTTGTAGCAGAACTCCCACGGCAAGCCTGGAAAAGATCAATTTCACAGAACTAATGGTTCATGATTCATGAAATGCTCTGATCACATAACTTGTCTGACCAGAATAATCACCTACTATCTATCTATAACATAATTTTCGAAACATGAGCTTTACCCATATTTCTTTTTAGATCGGTGCATGAAGCTTTACTGATATTGGGCCCGTAAGCATATTCTCTCACAATTTTATAATTTTAATTTACAAAAATTTTAAGTATACAGGTTTTAATTTTTTTATAAGTTTCTTTTTTGATGTAATAGTTTTATTATCAGCCAATTTTACTTTATTTACCCAAAAAACCCACATGTTCTCTATTAAATCCAATTAAAACGGATGTTTCAGCTCTCTGTCCAATCAAAAAAAGACTCTCCAGTTCTCTATCCGATCCAAGAATAATATCCTTTAAATCTGGAGTATAGGAACTAACTTGTCCAAAAGGCAAATCACAAGGACTATTGTAATATCTAACCCTTTTATTTATGGTATAATAATTCAAGTTATTTAACTTAAGTTACATGTAATATTTTTCAATTAATAAATATACTTATTCTTATGCATCACACAGGTGTACATCACGCATATATGAACAAAGTTTACAATCTGAGATATCAATACTAAGTATGTTAATCTTTAATGTTTAACACCGAAACAAATATCTCCGAGTCCATCCAAGATGCTTCAATCAATTAGGACTTAGCATGATAGATCACATTCCCAACCAATTTATTAAAAAATGGATTTAATATGAGATGCAGTTTGAGGGCTAAATAATTATTAGTACCTAGTAATCAAAATTGCAATAGTGACAATATTCATATTACTCTATTTCTAGCTCTTAAACCCGAGTTGAATTCACATGAACCTACAAATTGAACACATCTGCCAAATCAACCTCTGGGTTAGGGAGCAATACTAACGGTATGTTTGGTGAAGAGAAATTTAAAAAACGTGATTTTTTTGGGTGTATTGTTTATTGGGATTTTGTGAAAATAGATAAGGAAATTTGAATAAAAGTTTCATTTGAAATATGTTTTGATTGGGTTTGTGAAAGTGGATGGGTAGAGTTTAAAAATTATTTCATATTTGTATAAAGAAATTTCTTTGAGGTGGTTTTTGTAAAATTTGTTTTGGTTTTTGTGTTTTTACTTTTCACTGAAATTTGGAGAGATGATTACATGGAAAGTTAAAATTGATTTTTTTTTTTTTTTATTATTGAAAAATGTTTGGATTGAAGTTAAAACAATCTCACCAGTTAACCAAACAAGGCCTAAATGTCTATATGTCGGGACTCAAAATAATTCATAGGTGAGCAGCTTCAAATTTTTTCAGTAAAAAAAAATGATGATAATGTGTGAAGGGACAGAACTCATTACCAATCGTTTTCGGTAAGCCATCTCAATGAGTTGGTCCATTGCAACTTCCTCCATTTTCCTGTGAATAACAGATATTACTTAAGTCACCAGCTCTGAGCGAAACGCAGGAGCAATGGCAATTGATCAGGGAGGGGTCTTGCGTATCTCCCCATTAGGGGTGTCAAATTGTGTTAACGGGTCACTCGGCCCGTTAAGCTTATCGTGTCAAAATCTCAAATCCTAACACGATTCATTAACATAACGTGTCGTGTCGTGTCAACCCGTTTTGACTCATTAGTAAATATTACGAAATACATTAATATGACACAATACGACCCATTTCAAACTGTTATGTAAAAGAGTTGAATAGACCTAAAATTAACCTATTTGACCTGATTAAATTTAGCATAATTTTATATAAATGTTAAAATCACAATATCTATAAAAAATTATAAAACGAACTATAAGTCCAAAATTACAATCTAAACAATAAAAATATCGAAATTAAAATTCTAACAATTTTACTTTTGGGTAGAAAGGTATAATTGTAACTTTAACTTTCTTAACGTGTCATAACGGGTCAAAAAGGGTTGACTCTTTATCAACCCGTTAAGCAATCGTGTATTAACGGGTCCACCTGTTTTGACCCGAACCTGTTAAGACTAAACCTAACCCCGCTATTATTGTGTCGTATTTGTGTTGGATTAATGGGCCGTCGTATAGCATATTGCCACCCCTACTCCCCATAGAGACCAAAAAATAAGGTTACTATCCATTGAACATCCAAAACACTCTTAATCTTACCGCCTTTTGACATCTCCACCCTTCTGAATAGCTTCATCAATTCGCACCAAGTTTTTCATCTTTCTCCCAATCTACCATTCAGTCAACAGCATTAAAAATATTAGATAGATGAGGCCAGAAGGATTTAGAAATTGGATAAAAATATATCGTGAAGAAGCAAAAAAGCTCAAGCAGGGGAACCTGTCGGTACAGTCCTTCCTTAAGTTCCATAATGTCCTGATTAATCACTTCTCCCTCTGCCAGATTAGGCTGCAATCAAGGCAAAAGAACCCCCACATAGAAAGAAATAAACATAAGGAATAAATCATATATGACATCAGAATCAATTTCTGCCATGAAATTAATTGAGAAAATTTTTAAAATGTATTGACACAGATTTCTTACATGATGCTTCCAAAACGAATTAATTCAAGATATCAAAAACCTACCAATGTCTCCGGATATAAGCCAATGCTCTGCAATTCCAACAGTAGCTTGTCATCCAGAGACAACTGCTGATATTGGCAGTTAGAAGACAGGCTGCCAGCATTTAACTCCCCAGGTTGGAGCTGACCAAGATCATTTGAACATATTTCACTGGTATGTCCCAGATCAGAATGTGAAAAGTCATCATTGCCCCGCCACTGTTCAATACTATGGAAGGAACTGGCATTGCTTGGGTTCCTGAATGAATTAGATGTGACACTCTTATCACAAGGGAGTCGGTCTAATAAGTAATTCCTCTGAGTCTGAGAATCCACTCTTGACTCAGCCTCAGATTCCATTCTGTCACAATCTTTGGGTTCAATATCAACCTGGTTACATGAACCACAATGAGAATCATCACTAGCATACTGCAGAGACAAAGTTTTCCCCTCATTTTGGTGGTAAAAATCTTCACTTTCATCTTCTTCTATCAAAGCCGAAAGAACTCTTTGGTACAATGGAGTAACCCTGTCCCACTTTCTTGAGTCAAATCTTCCGTGTATAGAATCAGTCTCAACTGATTCTTGATGGGAGTGGCTTCTTTGTCTTATACCAGAACAATCACTGGCTTCTTTAAAAATACCAACACCCTGTGAGAATGGAAGAAAATGGAAATCCATCAAATTTCTCCAAAAAAATTGTTTCCATTACTTTGTTTTAGGTCGATTGAACCTTCAAATCAACACCTTTTATTTACAAGTGAAACTCAAAATCAACATAAATTTAATATTACCGAGATGTTCAATAGCTATAAAGCCTTTCTATTTTAGGCAAAATGAAAACCATAAAATGAGAGTTTTTTCAACGTGTAAAAATATAAAATAAATGTTCAAGAAATTAATGCTAATTTCATACCAAGACATTATCATATACAACACCAAACATCTGAGACAAATTCTCATCAAGCTCCTCTGCAAAACTTAGCTGATACAATATCAACAGACGAAAGAAAGCGTAAGTCTCAGTCCTTCAGCTATTTACAAAGTCTAAAGTTCATCCGAGGGTCACAGTAACTACCTGTTGCTTCAAGTAGGACAAATCCTCTGAGCTGACAAAAGAAAATATAGATTCCATTTCATTCCAAAATGGCCCGGAACATGCTAGACCTATAGAAAAAGGATAGTATTTGTGAGAAGCACAAATAATATAGAAGTAAAGCTTTCTGGAAAATAACTAGAATTAGGAAATATAATTAAATACATAAAGTTGAGCCATACTGCTAGCATTACAAGCAGCATTTGCAGCAGCAAATAGTTCTCCACGGTCGTCATCAGATTCACCTGCAAAATTATAATACCAAAAAATAGCAAAATGTATAATTTTACTCAACAAAATGTGGTTTTTTGCGAAAGTAGTATTCTACTTATTTGATCATCCATCAAAGATAATTAAATGAAAGGCTTTCATAAAATTCTTGTAGAATCAAGGATGAAGTTTTAGCGGTGATGATTTTTTTTGTTGCTAAATAATTAGGGTAGGAGGGGGCAACCAAAGGTGGCAATTTGGGTGTGAACATGATAGCACCCTACCTGCTGAGAAAGGGACAGGAGGGGTTAGGCGGCAGGAAGCCACAAGCATTCCCTCAAGTCAGCTTTGAGCCATAACTTAGGACCCAGCCTCACTAGGAAATTCAATGAATCCTTAGGCTGCTAATACTTTTTTCCATCATTGTAGCTAATACTACTAATACTAATAGTCTAAGGTGAATTCATATTTGCATTCGAACCCCAGACCTAGTACATGCAAAACCCCTTGGGAGTAATCCAAGGACTATTGAGCCACCACCCTTAGTGGTTTTAGCTGTGATGATTTACTTCATAGGTGAGGTCCCTTTCTTGTACAAAAGGAAAGAAAGAAATAATTAAACATTGAATTAGTAATCCGTTTAAGAAATCAAATTCAAATGGATTTGGGAAAAAAAGGAGAGAACAATATAGTCAAAACATAAACCCAAAAAACCATGACTATATATAAGTAACAAGGAAGGAAGGAAAAAAGAGAGAAATAAAAGAGGTTTCTCTTAGAAGACATTGAAATATGTAACAAAAATGCCAGCAAGAAAGCTTCTCCCAAACAAATTACATTGAAATGCAATGACAACAGTCACATGACAATGTGAAGTACATAAAAGACGGGTAAAAATTTAGTTATAATCTTGCCTCCAAACTTCAATATTTGTGTTGTCTCAAGAAAACACTTCCACATATCAGAAAATGTCTTGAATAGTTTTTTATCCTATAAAAATCTGAAATACTAACTTTTGCAGATGAATGAATGAAGATTCATGATCTAATTCAATGTTACCTGTTACATTCGAAGAACCATTGTTTATTATTGGCCCAACACGAATTGAAGCTTTCCGATCTTTCAATTTCTTTGAGGGTGGACGACCTGATTTACTGAATTCCAAGAAAACATTTGTTCAATCAACAATGAAATTTCTCACAAACTAAATAGAATATTCATGTTCTATAAGTAACTAAATAGACAGTTCACATCCCCATTCTTTACTGCACAGAAGCGGAAAAAAGTAGTGTAGACCTTTTATTCTTTTCAGAACTAGGCCTCATGGTTTGCAGTGGCTTTGTCATTGATAGATTATCCAACTTCTCCCCAGATGGAGGAATTCCTGGCTTTATCAAGGATGAACCCGTTCCACTCCTTCCTTGTCTCTGAACGCCTTCTCCAGTTTCATTACCTGGCATTTTATTTTTTTTTGTGGGCAACACAAATATGCCAGCTTTATGAGTTGCAACCAAAGGGACATTGCCATTATCTATCCCTTTCTCTCTCAATTTGGTTTCGCCAACACCTGATTCTTCACTTTCAGAAAGCCCAAATGGAGATGAAACATTCTCAGGTTCCCTCTTAACTTTTAGGGTACTGTTATCTACACTGCCGGCCAAGAGTGATGCACTGGTCCCAAGAGACGAAGTTTTTGCACTAAAATCAGTACTTGTAAGGCTTTGAGATGAAATCTGACTTTCAGCATGGTTTGAGACAGGAGAAACTAAGTTTGCTCTCCTCGTGCGTGAGTTTTTATGTGGTCTCTGACCAACCCACTGGGTCATAGGATGTATTGATGAACCACTGGATATTGTACGCCTTTGGTTATTTGTCACACGCACAACTGGAACTTTATGTAAACCTGTACTTTGTTCCCAGCCTTGAATGGCCCCAGTTGAATGGTAAACATTAGGAGATGAGTCTAGCCCCATCACTGAACCAGTTCGTGGTGCCCGAGAAACCTTCCCTTTTACCATTGTATTAGGATGGCCTGCTGGAATATCCTCCTGAATATTTGACCTAATATATAAAGCCACAAAAATAAAAAAACATCATAACCACCACAAAATGAAATGCATGAGTGTTGAAAATGTCAAGGCAATCAGATGCAGAACATGATGGCTTTCAATCATATTAAGTGATTCTGAGACTCCACTTGAGACTGTTAGAATGATAGTATCAAAGAAGAAAATACTTACTTATTGTTTCCTTTTGCTAAAAGTCTTTGTTCCAATACAACCGTACGGTCCCTTGGAAGTAGGGCATGTTCCAGCTCATTCCTGACTACTGCACAAGCATCTGAACATGTAGCCTCAAAAGAACCATCCACCTTGTTGATTCCACTAACTCCTGGGGAAGATTTCAATCTGCAATAGATGAAAAGCCTAAGAACAGAACAGACTTGTTCATTTTTTTTTCTTCCACTTTCTGTTTCTTTTTCATTGTTAGATAATACATGGAAAAATTTTGACTAACTGCAAAACAATGCCTGAACCAGCAAAAAACAGAAAGTTGACTACTAAGTAAATTGCAGTGGCAATATTCTTGGCATTTAACTGTGACTACCAACAAAAGAAAAGAGGGATCAAAAGCAACAACATTAGTTCGGGATATATAGGCCATAGGGGTAACCAACAATAGTAAGATTCATACCTTAGTGATCCAAAACTTGCCAGCTAAGTCACCTAAATATCAGTAAGGTTGTTTCAAGTGCAGGATATAATTTCATCTTTCAAAGATAACACAAAGGACATGGACAATTACTGTGGCTCTATATTCTAGCAATATTATAAGACAAAGACGGACCAAGTTTTCTGCACCAACTCCCCTTTTGGACTAGTAACTAACATGCACATCAAATGGATTTTGAAAACATGACTTTACAGCCGATTGGCAAAGCTTCAAGAAAAATTAACCGTCATAAAGAATACAAAATCAAGTAACAGTGACGAGAACAATGAACTCAAGCTAGTTGGCCAATTAATGCCATGTGAGGTTCACGTCACATTGGCATTACTTGAATCTGTCACTGATTTTACAGTTCTGCAGAAATATTTCGAGAACATAGAACAATATGTATAGTTCTATAACAAGAAAAACCACTTGTAGCAAAGGTTCTCTGAGCAGCAAACAACTTAAGCATTTTCTTGCACAATCTACCAAATTATATCCAAGGAAATGAACTAAAACAAAGAATAATAAAAAAAATGAAAAAAATATATTCAATTAAGATTTCGAAACAACCTGATTACAAAAAGCAGCTGATGAAAGTGAACAAGAAACCTCAGCACCAATAAATAAATAAAACACAGAAAATTTTCCCAATATTTTAGTTTTGGCTAATATATTGGAGTGTAAGATTGCTTCACTGACGCTGAAGTATCTGGGTCTTCCCTTGGGGGCTCCTCACAAATCGGTTTTGATTTGGGATGGGGTTATTGAGAAGATTGAGAGAAGGTTGGCTGGATGGAGAAAGTTATATTTGTCTAAAGGGGGAAGAATTACTTTGATAAAGAGTACGTTGTCTAATCTTCCGATGTATTTTCTTTCACTTTTCCCTTTGCCGGCTGGGGTTGCTAGTAGAATTGAGAAAATTTATCGTAATTTCTCATGGGGAGGTATAGGAGAGGAAAAGAAGTTTCATTTGGTTAGTTGGAATAACATGTGTCAACCGGTTTCTTGTGATGGTTTGGGGATGAGAAATTTGAGGTTGTTTAATATAGCACTTCTTGGAAAATGGCTTTGGAGATATCACGAAGAAAGAAATGCTTTATGGAAGAATGTTGTTGCTGTTAAATATGTGAGTGGATGGGGGGAGTGGTGTACTAATGATGTTAGAGGAGCATATGGGGTGAGTTTATGGAAGGGCATTAGGAGAGGTTGGGGGGAGTTTTCTAAACATATTAAATTTAAGGTGGGGAAAGGGAGGAGGATTCTCTTTTGGCATGGCATTTGGGGTGGGGAATCAGCTTTAAAATTAGATTTTCCATCTCTTTACAGGATTGCAAGGAATCAAAATGCTGCTGTGGTTGATTATCTTCAATGTACAGATAATAATATTCTTTGGAATGTGGACTTTATTAGAAATGTAAATGACTGGGAAGTGAATGCTGTTTCATATTTTCTGGGAAGAATTTATAATTCTAAAGTGATGCAAGGAAGAGAGGACAGGCTTTTCTGGGATCATGCTGGAAACTTCAGGTTTTCAGTCAGTTCTTTTTATAAGGTGCTTAATTGTCCCCTGGAAAAGCATTTGGAGGGTGAAAGTACCTTCTAATGTGGCATTCTTTGGTTGGGTGGTTGCTCTTAGGAAAGTATTGACCATGGATAACCTTAGAAAACATGGTTGGTGTTTAGCTGATTGGTGTGTCATTTGTAAGAAGGATGGTGAATTTGTTAATCATCTTTTTTTACATTGTGAGGTGGCAAAATCTTTGTGGGATGAGGTTCTTGGTCAGACGGTTATCTTGGGTGATGCACAAGGAAGTTGTGGATCTCCTTGCATGGTGTGGTTTTGAGGCAAGGAAAAGTGTTGCTGCCAGATGAAGAATGATTCCCTTGTGTCTACTGTGGTGTATATGGCTGGAAAGGAATGGAAGATGCTTTGAAGATAAAGAGCAATCTATTTCTATCGTAGTTTCCTACTTTCTAGTATGTAGTAGGTATTTCCTTTATATACTTCCTGTGTACTTGAGTTGTGCCTATGCTTGGTAATAAAATTCTTATTAACTATCAAAAAAAAAAAAAATTCCCAATATACACTTTAGTCACTTCCGAGCTATATCTGAATGAAGAGATAATCAATAACCAATTATTTATTATAGATCTTAAATAAAATACCTGAAACCATGAGTGTCACAAGATCGCAATTTAGAATCAAGATTCAGTTTTGGATGTACAGCTCGTTTTGTGTCCCGCTCACCAGTCACTACTCTATTACCTACAGCTCCAACAGAACGTTTCTTCTTTACTTTTTTATCCAATCCTTCACCACCGGCAAGCAGTCGGCGAGTCTTTTCTTCAATCCGAACAGAAACCCCGCTAGCTGCCTGGAGTAGATCTCCATCCTTTTCTGTGACCATCTGCTGCCTTGAGGTTGCAGCAGGCCTACCATCTGCCTGGTTGTATTGACAAAACAGAACAGAATCTTAAAAAAAAGGGAAAAAACTTGCATTGATCCCTTAGGAAAGCATAGTCTAAATATATGAAATATTCATAACTCCAATATTACTTACAGTAGAGGTTGAAGAAACAAAGGCTCCAATAATTTTTAAGGGGAAAAAAAAAAAAACTTAAATTTCAACATGCAAAATATCTGGTTGTGTTTTTAGGCACCCGATGCAAAATATCCTTGAAAATAATAACTCCCTTGAAAATGAAAGGAGAAGGAAGAAAGAATTTAACCTTCATTGCTCAATTAATGGAGAGTATACTAAGAAAACAGACTTAAAAACTATACCCTACGAATTTAATGCATTCCTATCAAAGTAATTTCCAAATAAATTTGAAGGCTCAATATTAGAGAAATAGTTGACAGGTGAGCATAAATAGTCAAATACAAACCCGTTCATCTGCCACTGATGTACGAACACGCTTATTTATCCCAATACTCTTGGTTTTATCCTCCAATCTTTGACTCACAGAGTCATTAGAGTTTCTGTGAACTTGGCTTCCCATCTTTGCTAACTTGACTCCACTGGACCTCTCACTTGATGAAAGATCACTGCGCTGTCGCTTCTTGGAGCTTAAGGCATCCCTATATTTGTCCAGTTTGAGAATGGATTCACGTAATAATTTTGCTCTATCCCTGGTAGACACCATCAGTCTTGTAAACAAACCACAGCTATGACACATACTACTCATTAACTACCATATTTAGCACACAAAAATCAAAAGTTACAGGAAATAATTTTCTCTTTTATATCTAAAAGCAACATACACATAAAAATGACTATCACGTATGGTTTTCATTATTGGCAATTAACCATTAATAGTCAAGTTACTTAGATCTCTATCTTTAAATCTCCATAAAACATAAAGTCCAATACATAAACATATGGTTTTCTTAGAACCCATTATATCTTTATTCAAGCCATTAGGATTTTCCCTTACAATTTTTCATGTGTCTTTAGGTTCTAAATTTTTTAATCAGATCTACCACATACTGATGCATATTTGCACCTCACATGTTCTGTCCTTGGGCATAATTCATTTTGCTTAGGTATATTTTCACCTCACACGTCATTTTGCTTCAGTCATGAGGCATAAATTCACCTTCTTCTTTTTTTTTTCTAATAAAAGGCAGGCCATGTAGTTAAAAGCATAACATGAGAAAAGGACTTGCAAAAAAATAAAAATACCTGGCCTTCTTAGAAGCATCTTGGACACTCTCTTTGATGTGCTTTAGCTCCTCTGTAGCCACTGGAGGTGGAGGTTTAGGGTGTGCAACTCCAAAGGAATGGTCCTCTGATGTACTTCCAGGAGGAACACCAAGAAGCCTTCTAAGCTCTCCCGAGCGTGTATATTTCTGACTGCCTAATATAATTGGATCCAATGGTAAACATTGAGGCAAGGGTGGCATATCTGGTGATGGCGTTGCACTCCCCCGGATTAGATTAATCCCCGAATTAAACATTATGCATTCAATGCCCTGGTACGACCTCCAAACCTTTACAGATAGATCCCAGACCCTAGTCCAAAATCAACTCAGATTTCTTACTTCCTTTACCATACATAGAAGCATATGGGTAATAAAGAAGCCATTGACTAGCCTCCAACGTGTTACCATAAATGTACATCATAAAAGATGGACAACGCTTGGAGCATGATAAATAAAGAAATCCAAACTGATCGCACATCATAAAACCATTTTCTTGGTTGAATTAGTTTACACATTCTGGAACACCTATCAAAGAAGGTTTCACATTCTGGAACCAAAATAATAGAAATTTTTTTAAAGCCAACTCCATCTCATTACCCATCCTGTTCGTTTTTCTCAAGCATGAACTTTGTTCCATCAGACCGCAAAATCAATGCATCCTATGAGATTAAATTAATTCCACCTATTACAACCATAACCAGCTCTAAAAGCAGCAACAAGCAAAGTCACCGCCAGCACCCTCATCATTTAACTCTATCGTAAAAAAAAATGAAAGAAACGAGAAAACGCATAATATTTAAACATTAAACAGCATCCAATCTGGACGTCTCTCCTCAGCTTTCCCAGAAACCAAACAGATACAAACTGAATAAAAATATAGCTTTCAACAATACAAGTACATATATAAATTATAAAAACATACCTCTATGTCTATGTAAAGAATTGGACAAATTCAAGAAGGTTCCTAACCCTAGGTGGAGGAAAGTAAAATTGAAATCGGGATCAGTTGGAATGAAAAATCAATCGAAATTAGATATAAAGAACGAATCTGAGAGTGAAGAGTAGCGAAGTACCTTCGATTCAACGAGGTCAAGCGCAGATCAAACACTCAATTTCTAGGCACAAAACTAAATAAATAATATATTAAAGAGAAAAAGTTTCTTTTTGGATGGGGTCCAACTCATATATATTTAATACTGTATACGTATGCACGCATACGTGAGTCCGGGCCGTGCACGAATGCCGAGAACAATGAATCGAGGTAATTGAGATTTTCCTTGAAATTATTATTATTATTATGATGGTAGATTTGGACTGGTTTAGATATAAAACTATATCTTCTTTTATTTTATTCTATATAATTATTATATTTTTTTAAAATTTTTACATAAAATATAATAAATATTTTAATTTTTTAAATTTTTAAATAATATTAATATTATAATAATATTTTATTCAATATTTAATAAAATATCTCTTCGTATTTTATTTGAACTGTACAACTTAACTAGACATTTTATAAATGCTGGAATCCAAAATAAGAGATTTTACAAATTCTGCTTACCCCTTTTTTTGAAAAAAGAGGATTAATCTAGACCCATATAAAAAATTGAGGTACTTGAGATTTTCCTTCTTTCAATTTCTACTTTGAATTTAACTTCAAACTCACATTTTACATCTACAGCTTTGCTACTTATAAGCTTCATATGCCACACACTTTATTTTTTTATTTTTTTTTAGATTTCTTCTTTTTAAACTAATTCAATTTTTTCTATTCTTTATTCATATACCAAACATTTGGTAAAAGGAAAAAATTAAAAAAATGCATGGTGTATGGTGTATGGGATTATGTTTAGAATTTTTCTCAAATAAAAATTGATAAAATTTATTTATAAGTCTAATTTTTTACATACTCAATCTATCGTTGATATGGAGCCTTTCCATGTTAGTTATGCTAAATAATTATTTGTGTTTCGAATATTTTTAAAGTTATAATAAATTTCACTATAAGTGATGTACTAAATTTTAACCCATCGACTTAAGTATAAGAAAATTTGCAACAATGTCACACAATTTCGAAAAATAAAATAAAAATAACACACCTTAGCTTTTCAATAAATGATAAATAAATAAGTAATTTTATTCTAAAACCTTTACATCACACATTATTTACATGACCTAATTTGATTAAGAAAAAAAAATTTAAAATTTAAATATTATAAATCAAATTATGTTATATACATGGTGTGATATAGATGCATTAGTAATTTAATGTGATATAGAGGCATTTGAACTCAAATCACACCCATATTAAATTACATGTATTAAAAATTAAATAGTTAAATTAAAAGATATAAGGTGGTTGTCCACCCACCACCACTGATAACTAACTTTTGAGATTCGATCACCAGCTGCCTTATTTCGACCACCCTTTTGTGACATATAGCTTAATTCCATCTCTTGAGCCACCACCCCAAGAGACGAGTAGAGCAGACATTGGAGATAATGTTAAAAACAAGATAAACACTTTAGCTACAAATTGATATAAAGTAAATATAATAAATTATATAAAACCATATCAGTTTGTAGTTTTATTTTTATTTTATAATCTTTTTGTATGTGTAATACTTCTCTAAAAACAATTAGGAATATTACTTTTTGGTAAAAACTTCCAATACTAGTGTTGGGGGGTTTTCTCTGGGGCCCAAGGCTCAAGGTTACGAGCCCAAACCAAGGGTGACCAGGCAACCCAAATTAGCCCGGCCCAGGGAGGCCCTTCGAGCTCGAGAAGTAGAAAGTAGAGGGCGCTCGGGTCCCTATTGAGCCGCCCGACCCCAAATGAGTAAGTTTGGCAAATGGCCCATGCGGAACAAAAGAACCATGATCATCTGACAATGAGCGAAGAGGAGAGGGGCAACCCAATGCATCAACCCATAGCATTTAGACTGGACAGAGACCGCACCACATTAAATGCTTCTTCAGGGGGCCACTCTACATTAAATGAGTGTGGCTAGAGAAACAACAGGGAATACACCACCCCAGCGATAGGGCATGGACCTCTAACCCCAAACATAGGTATAAAAAAAGGACCCCCAGACACTGAAATGATTAGATTTTCTGAACTCTTCTCACTACTACATCTCCCTTACACCTTTGCTTGAAGCATTGCTTAGGCATTGGAGGCCCCCTTTAGCGGCCATTCCAGATGCCAGACTTTAGAATTTCTCTTTGTGTGTGCAGGTTCAAGATCAAAGACCCTAATTACTAAGGGCCTGGCCCAAAAGCGTATGAAATACGATATCAATAGTAGCACATTTTGTGGGATTTTAGAAAAATTTCACATGTCCTTCATACGCTTGCGAGAACCTGCTCTCAGATAGCTCAGGAGTGCAATGAAATAGTTGCATAGACAAATATCGAAACAGAGGCCATGAAACAACACAACCAGAAGGAACAAAGAGAGAGACGCATGATGACACGACCGATGAACTAAAAGACACTGGAGAGAGAGCCAACACCACGCAAGTGGGGGGAGAAGATGCCGACCATCCTCCTGCTTGCTCCGGAGTGCACCCCAACAGAGGACGAAATAAGGGATGAGTGCATGCTAAAAAAGGCAAAGATGAGCAAGCCACTGGAGCTATTCCTGTTGGACCCAAATTGACCAGAAGTCACTACCAGGATCAACACTGGGATGACTGTCAAAATGAGGGATGCCCTAAAACAACTACTCGTGGAACATTGTGATGTCTTTGCTTGGAGTCATGAAGACATGCTAGGAATAGACCCAACTATCATGCAACATCACTTAAGCATGGATCTTAAGGCCAAAGGAGTAAGGCAGAGGTGTAGGAGCTTCAGCATAAAGAACATCGCCATTGCCGCTGAGGTCAATCGCCTACCCGCGATATGTTTCATCCGGGAGGCGTATTACCTAGACTAGTTGTCCAATGTGTTACTTGAAAAGAAACCGAACGGTAAGTGAAGAATGTGCACGGACTTCACTAACATGAACAAGGCCTGCTCGAAGGACAACTTTCCACTTCCTCGCATCAATCTCATTGTGGGCTTGACAGCTGGCCACTGCAAGCTAAGCTTCATGGATGCTTACTCTAGGTACAATTAAATCCGTATGAACCCAGACGACGAGGAGAAAATGTCATTCATCATAGACTGAGGGCTGTACTTACTTAGCCATATCGTTTGGTTTGAAGAATGTGAGGGCCACCTACTAGCAGTTGGTCAATCTATGTTGAAGGATCAAATTGGGAAAAAAATGGAGGTCTATGTGGATGACCTATTAGTCAAGAGTGGAAATCCTGCATAGCACCTAGACGGCCTTTGAGAGGCCTTCATGGTGTTGAGACGGTTTAAGATGAAGCTGAACCCTGCAAAGTGCGTGTTTTGTGTGGGTTCCACGAAGTTCTTAAGTTTTATGGTGTCAAAACGGGGAATAGAAACCAACCCTGAGAAAGTGGAGGCCATCCTCAATATGCCTCCTCCGCGGAGCATTAATGACATATAAAAACTCACCGACCGAGTATCAACCCTCAATTGCTTCGTGTCACAATCAAACGACAAGTGCCTTCCTTTCTTCAAAGTGTTATAGAAGGCCTAAGACTGGGATAAAGTGTTATGAGGTGTTCATTACGCTAAAAAAATACCTAACCAGCCTTCCGCTGCTTAGCCAACCCCGATGCGGGGAGGTCTTAATCTTATACATGTTCATCTCCCTGCAAGTGACTTCCTCAAACTTAGTGCAAGATGATGGTAGGTTCAATGGCCGATATACTAAGTTGGCTAGGCTTATAGGGGGTGGCAGCTAGATACCTCTGCATTGAGAAGCTCGCCTTCGCTGTGGTGGTAACCACTTAGAAACTTTGACCCTATTTCCAAGCCCTCCTGGTCAAAGTCCTCACCAAGGCCCCCCTTGAAAAAGATCCTATAGCAACTGGATGCCTCTAGCTGCCTCACCGACTAGGCTATGGAACTAAGCAAATTCGACATTGAATACGCCTTGCGCACCTCTATAAAATGATAGATACAAGCGAAGTTCACGGGCTTTCTTGAAGGAGCTAAACATGCATAACCCAAGAAACCCTGGCAAGTTTTTGTCGATGGCTCGTCTTTCCGGGCTGGAGGGGGTGTGAGTGCATATCATTATAGATAAAGGTGAAGAGCACGGCTATGCCATTAAGCTGGCATTCAAGACTACAAACAACGAGGCAAAGTACAAGGCGTTGTTCTTCGGCCTAACAATCGCCAAGTCTCTGGGTGTTGAGTAGGTGGAGGTTCGAGTCGACTCCTAAGTGGTGGTTAACCAAGTACGGGAGAGTTCGCAGTGAAAAGTGAGAAATTGAAGAAGTACCTAACCCTGGTAGAGGCCGAGTGTGCTCACTTCAAACATTTCCAGATACAACAAATGTTAAGGGCTGAGAATCACAAGGTGCACTGGCTGGTGAAAATGGCATCTGGACAAAGTTGCCTCGATTCCAAAATCAGTCATCTTTAGAACCACTGAAGTGCCAGTCGTTGGGATTGAAATGTTGGAAATTGGGCCATGAGAAATAGAGCGGGCCGCAAACATCCTCAAGTCTCTGAACACCAACAAAGTGCCTGACAACAAGTAAAGGGCAAGGAAGGTCAGGTACAAAGCGGCAAGGTACAACATAGTCGACGACATCTTATACTGAAGAAGCACCCCCCTCTTGAGGTGCATTTCAAACTACATAAGGGAATATGTGGCGACCATTCTAGAGGTAGGATACTGGCAGGCAAAGCGATGCAGGCAGGATATTATTGGTTGCACACCTTGAAAGATGCCAAAGAGTATGTACGGAGATGCAGAAAGTACCAGGAGTACTCTGGGGTGCCACACCTCCCGCCAGAAGAGCTAACGTTAATTTCCTCACCTTGGCCCTTTGCTTAGTGGGGGGTCAACCTGGTAGGCTCCCGTCCCCTAGGTAAGGGTAGGGTAAAGTAGAGGCAACCAACAAAACTCTATTGAGAATACTGAAGAAGAAGCTGAATGATTGGAAATGGGCGTGGGCGGAGGAACTCCCTGCAATCCCATGGGCGTACCGGGTGATAGTATGGATGCCGACAAGCGAGACCCTGTTCACCCTTGCGTATGGTCATGGACCTATGCCACGGGTCGAGGTGGAAATCCCCACCCACAGGGTGCAGCATTACGAGCAACCCTTCAATGACAAGCGACTTAAAGAATAGCTTAACCTGGTAGAAGAAATCCATGAATGAGCAGAATTGAGAATGACAGCATACAAGAAGAGGGTAGAGCGTTACTTCAATCAAAGGGTATGCCAGAGGTCATTCAAAGTCGGGAATCTCTTGCTGAAGTAGACAATAAACACCACGAGAGATGAAGGCAAGTTAGGGTCATAGTGGGAAAATCCTTATATGGTTGTTACTAGCAACCACCCCAGGGTTTATTGGCTTCGAGACTCCCAAGGGAACAAGCTACAGTACCCATGGAATGCCGAGCATCTATGAATGTTCTACCAATAAAGGCATTGTGATGTGTAAATTTATAATCTACTTTAATGATTGTTGTGTACGCTCTATTGATAAAGGAATGTGAATATTTGAGGAATTGAATGTGCAAAAATGATGTCTCCATCAATATGTAGCCCAGATCGGCATGAATCTTTACCAAGACACGTCCTCACCAATAGAATCTACAATGACATATTACCTTCCTCGTGATGTTAATGGGCGGGAGTAGGTACAGTCGCAAAGTGTCTAAACATACTTCCTCTACGCAAGGGTCAATAGGCGGGACTAGCCCCCAGCTAGCCCAACCTCCCCCATGGAGGAGAGCAAGCTCAACCTTAAGACTACCCAAACATTATCCCGTCCTCGTCATAGAGAAGAGCAGATGACCCATTGGAGCTACGATACTTACCTTCCCCGGGGGGTAACAAAAGGATGGGTGCAATACATATGACTGCTTTATCCCTCCCATGGTGGAGTGTGGGTCAACCCGAATTATCCGTCAACTTACCTTCATCGTGTGCGTCAACCGATGGGAATGGGTCTAGTCATGGATTGTCTGAATAAACTACCTCCATGTATGGGTCAATAGGTGGGAGTAGCCCCAAGCAAGCTAGACCTTTCCAAGGAGGAGAGTGGGTCTAGCCCTGAGGTTGCCTGAACATTACCCTGTCCTCATCGTGGTGAAGAGTAGATGGCCCCTCGGCCCTCCGATACTTACCTCCCTCATGGGGTACCAAAGGGATGGGTGTAATGCCTATAACTGTTTGATCCCTCCCATGATGGAGTGTGAGCCTATCCTCAGCAACCCGATGAATTACCTTCGTCGAGGGCGTGGACAGAAGGGAACGGGTCAAGTCAGGGATTGCTCGAACAGACTAACTCCCCATGGGGCACGAGATGAGCCATAAGTCATCTCGACCCTCTTGCTGGGTAGAGCAAGTTAGGCTCTAAAGCCGCTTAAACATTTCCTCGTCCCACCATGACGAAGAATGGGCATGACACTAGCATGGTCCTCACCTACCTTCCCTATGGTATCAATGGGTTAGTTTTGAGCTAGCTCGACCTCCCTTATAGAGGAGAGCAGGTCCAGCCTTGAGGCTGCTTGAACGAATTACCCTGTCCCACCACGACGAAGAGTAATCCGACTCTAAGGCCATCGACCAATTACCTTCCTTGGGGGGACTAATAGGGAGAGCGTGGTCTGAGGCACTTCTACCCCTCCCTTGGCGGAGTGCAAGATAGTCCCAAGGCTACCCGATTAAACTTTAAAGCGATTATCTTCTCCAACGGATAATAGCTCAGAGATTCACCACATCGGCCAAGCAACTCAGGTTAGTTAACATCAATGATTGTCCATACTATGATTTGACTCCTGTAGCACACTCAAGCCGCTCAGCCCCTCTCGCCAAGCTCGAGAGTCAATGAGGCAAGTTCAACCTAAGTGTTGCTTGACCTCTGCAAAAGTTACTGGGCAAGCCCGGCTTTGTATGCCGCTTGGCCCCCCCTCACCAAGCACGAGGGTCAACGAGGTGAGTTCAGCCTAAGTGCTGCTCGATCTCTTCAAGAGCATCTGTGCGAGCCCAGCCTTATATGTCGCTTGGCCCCCTCTCGCCAATTGCAAGGGTCAATAAGGCGAGTTCATCCTAAGTACTGGTTGACCTCTGCAGGAGTTTCTAGGCAAGCATGTCCCCACATGCCACTCGGCCCCCTCTTGGCAGGCGCAATGGTCAATGAGGCGAGTTCAGCCTAATTGCTACTAGACCTCCACAAGAGTTTCTGGGTGAGCCCGGCTTCACATGTCGCTCCACCCCTCTCTCCAAGCGCGGGGGTTGATAAGGTTAGTTCAGCCCATGAAACATACTAGCCTATCCTCATGGCATAGGTAGTCATTTACCCGCTAGGAAGAAACAGAGCCAAGTCCACGACATCTACAATGCCATTGAAGAGATCGACACTTAGATGCCCCTAAGGGGCTTGCACAGGACACAAATAGATGATAAGAAAACAAAGGCGACAGAATGCAAGAACATAAGTAAAGAAAATTTTATTCATCAACTGTTGAAATCTTTACGAAGGGGAAGATTACAACATCTTTACAAGGAACCTTACAAGAAGAAAGAAAATATATGTGTTCAAGAAGGAAAATGATCTGTTGGTAGAATTGGAGTCGGCGAGGTTGCCTAGAGGCTCCATCCTAGATGTATACATATCAGCTTCAGACACAACCTCCTTGGCCCACGACATGGCTCGTGCCACCCCTTCCTGGGCCTTGGCGTTGTCCCTCAAGGTAGGCTCCGGGAAGTGGGCAGTGGGAGGGCCAACCTCAGGTGCAAGAGAAAATGCACTCTGCAATCCCCGAGAAGAATAGCCTCTAGAGGCGTGGGAGAATAAAGATGCAAGGAGCTACCAGTTGGACTAGAGCTCGGGAGAGCCCTTGACCCCTAGTACGATTGGGGGGAGGAACGCCCAACATAGCCGTTGAAGGGCCCAGATCGACTAAGAAAGAAGTGTGGCAAACTTGCAGGGGGAAGACAGAGCCCCTTGGCCCCATAGAAGGGGCGATGGTGTGGCCTGACTCGACAGTGCTGAAACTGCCGCTTCCATGTCAAATATGGCATGGGTAACTGAATGAACACCCTCATTGAGGATTGCCCGAGAGGGCAAACTATATCATCATTAGAATCCAGCTCAACCGGCGAGCTCCCCCTGGGTTTCTTTCTTTTCCCTTCTACTGGCTGGCTAGTAGGACGATTACGCCCAGGAAAACTAGTCGGCTCTAGAGGGATGGAAGTCCCTAAGCGAAGTAGAGCAATATAAGGGGGCAAATACCACCGCAAGCTGTTGGCACTCAACAGAGCATCCATATGAACTTCTGTTGGATTTTGGCCACCCAAGCCTGCATGATCTCAACTCGGCAAAGCTCCTCCTGGGTCACCGACGACTTCATGAGCGCCTTTTCTTACACAACCCCTAGTTTGCCCGTACGAAGAACTCCTATCGAGCATCCTATCTAGGTGGATACTCCTACCTATCGCCTAATACGAAGAAGAAGTGCTTGATTCATGAAGATTGATTATCATACTTCTGTTCCAGAGTAGTCAAGGTCTAGATGGAGTGAAAACTGCAAGTATTCTTGCTCCTCCTCAGGACGTTGTGGGTAAGGAAGAACTCTCGGCCAGTAAGATCCAGCCAGAAATCCCTCGCCTCCTCTAGGGCACATCGCCAAATGACGTAACAACCAACGAGGATCCTCCATGAATTAGGTTGGAGTTGGGTCGGAGCCACACCTGCCATGTGCAACACATCGTGCACTGGGTGGCAGAATGGTAGTAGCAGGCCGTCTGAAAACATGGCAAGGTATAGTGTGACTTTATAAGCATACCCTTTAGGATCTACGGCCCCCTCATCCAGTTACGGCATCTCGAGAATTGTAGCCCTTGGCATGCCGTACTCTTGACTCAACGTGTCCAACTTGGGAGGAGTCATTATCTATCGCCACAGGTACCCTTGTACCTCAGAACCTCTGTGGATGCCTCTATGAACCACGCATCCATGTGCAGCAAAGGTTGCCGCACTGTCCAGGTGCATAGCTCTGCACGCAGTGGCAACCACACCACATTGAGGTGCTTGCACCTCCAGGCGAGTGACATCGAGGGCCGCGAGGCTTTGTGTGCACTGCCATAAGCTATTCTTGCCCAAGGTACTACCTATAGTGGTGTCGCTACTTGCAACAAAGCATGTGCTATGCATGATGTCCTGTATGCGAATCTGCCTATAGTAAAGCCTATGGCACCACCATGGTGCATGGCTCTGAGCAACAGAGGCAACCCTAGAGCATCGAGGTACTCTTTGTACCTCAAGGTGCACATCACATTGAGGTGGAAAGCACAACATCACTTACATGGTATGAGTTGCAGTGTTTGAAGTCCCTTACATAGTACCGCGCACAGCTGTGCTTGTTGTTGTGCCATGCTGCACCACTACTCTCATTCGAGAGACATGACCAAGAGGGCGCAACACTACTGGTATGCGCTTCAGTCTCATGCGAGGCTAGCGGAACTCGAGAGCATAGCCTGGGCATGTAACACCTTCAGGTGCACAGGTTTGCGCCACTATATGAGTGTGGTCGTAGCCACTACTTGTGTAGCGATGTTGCTACAGGTGTGTTGTCGTAACAACCAATTTTGGGTGGCTATGGTTATGGAAAAAAAAATATTTTTAACAGAAAAATATTAGGGTGAACAAAAAAGTATTGACAAAAATACACAAATCATAATTTAAACAAGGAACAATCGATTCATACTCTGATACTAATGTTAGAAAAACTAGATTAGAGTACAGTGCAAAAACGATGTTACCACTAGCAATAAATCTTGGATCGGGTGCAGTTGTTTCACATATTTTTCCACATTGTTATTTCTTTGGAATCATCTTTTTCAATAATAGAGTGTACTACGTAGTAAAAAATTGAGCAACGCCCACATGCACCACACACCTTAAATGTTCCATCAACATAGATTTCATTTTGACAACTACACTGTACCAAAGAAAGAAGGGAATATCTATTTAGTCCCTCTATTCCTTTACACATGGTTGGGCAAAACCCAGCCATTAAAGTGAGGTGTAATGTCTGGATCTAAGCTAGGCGATACTTGCCTTGCAACCAAGGGGCGTGCCTTATGGGCACTCCCACTTTATTACAAATATGTTACAAGTATTATAGTTTTCTTTTTCATATAGAAGATTAGTAAAAAAACCTAATGTTTTATCAATTAAAATTATTATGTAGTTTCTATATTATTTAAAAGTAATCTAGAGTTTTAGAAAAATAATTTTAACTCAATTTTGAGGTATGTCTGGACTTTTTTTTTTTTTTTTAAAAGTAAAACAACCAAATTCCTTCTCTTTATTTAGTTTCTCAAAGTATAACAAATGTAAAAACACTTGCAGATGGAACAACAGAATGCATGGATCATGATTAAAGCTCCAGATGAAGGAATCACTCAGTTTCCCACAATTGTTTTCTCACCCAACTACTATTATCCCAACTAAGAAAGAACCCTGTATCCTTCACCAGCCAATAGACTGCCCCACGACCCATATCTCTTCTGGGCTGAAACCCATGCCAGGAAGAAAATGATCTTCCCCAAAAAGGTTCACAGTAAACTAACTTGTTTTCTTCTACAGTCCACTAGTAATCTTCCTCCGCTTTTAGCATCTTCTCTCCACCGCATTGGAGACTCATCGGCTCTGAGTTCTTTGGCAAAGCATTGATCACATGAACAACTAGCAAATGATGATTGCCTTTCTCTTTTGCAGATGCTATTGTACGGACAAAAATGCATGCAAGAACTAGGAAGAGAGAGACTCCCTTGTTTGTCATTTTGTGAAAGATGATGCATAGGTATGTTTGGACTTAATTCAATATTAATATCAAGACTTCAATTTCTAACTTTTCATGTTGATTTGTAGGTAGAGTGGAGCTACAGGTTGGACGGGTAGTTGGGTATTTACACCCTCTAATGCAATTGTGACACATAATCCTTCCAAAAAGTGAAAAAATACAAGTGAGTGCAGCCAAACAAATCCTATACACTCCCAGTCCCCATCGCTCTCTCTTCTTGAGCCCAAAGTTTGCTTTTTGCTCCCATTGATCACTCTCCTCAAAAGCTTTTTCTCTCCTAAGCTTTTTCTCCTCAAGCTTATTAGCCTTTCAAAAATATCAAATGGTTAAATTTTTCAACATAACTATTTTTAGGGGATTGTCAATGTAATTGCCAAGAAGCTACCCAGATTTTCCAATTCAGCATCCTCTAACAGCATCACAAGCAATGAATGATTAGCAAACTTTGTCTTGACCACGAAAGTTTGTCTTTGAG
This sequence comes from Carya illinoinensis, assembly GCF_018687715.1. Lineage (NCBI taxonomy): Eukaryota > Viridiplantae > Streptophyta > Magnoliopsida > Fagales > Juglandaceae > Carya > Carya illinoinensis. The sequence goes on from NC_056765.1 coordinate 25,629,650, forward strand.
GTCCAATGTAGACTAAGAAACAACATTATAGAGCTACTTGACGTGCCTTTTTGCTGATCTTGTTGTTTTTGGCCTGGAAATGATTCCATGATTTGGAGAGAGAAAATAAAGGCTGGAGGGAAAAGAGAGTTGGGAGAGAAAGGGAGAAAAAGAAAGAGAGGCTTCAAAGAAGAGTAGAGAGAAATGTGGAAAAATTATTCCCTCAATCGATTTTACCAGTGAATAACATGAATCTCGTACGTGTATATTTTTTATTGGTGGGTGTAAAGCACAGATATACACCTTGAATAATTTGAAGCTTTTTCCTTGTATGTATTATCGTTTAAATATAAGAATAGAAAAGAAAAATAAAAAGGAGTACTTGTGGTCAAGATAAGGTGTAAAAACATCCTTTAATCATGAGCTGCCACCTTGTTTAGAGAAAACATTTATTCTATTTCTATTTTCTGTTCATCTACATTAAGTCCGCTACATATAGTTGTTACTATTCAAATGATGCGAAAGAGTAATTAGTTTCAAATGACATTCTATGTTGGTTAGGCGATATTGCAAGTATAAAAAGATATGTCAGTAGTTAGAATAAATATTTGAAATTAATAAAAAAATATATTTAAAAAATATTTAAAGAATATAGAGAAAAATTAGATAAGTTGATATATTGTAAAAATCAGCATGTAAAATAAAAAAGTAGATTTTGATTATGTATTTTAAAGAACAAGATAAAGAAATCATTGGTAATGCTCTTAGGATTATACATCCTTTAAAATAAACTAGATCGCATAAGATTATTATCTAAATACTAGTTGTTGATGTCATGTTTCCTATGTTTTTGGGCAAAGCCCTCGGTACTTGGGTCTTCTATCTTGAGCTTGCACACACAAAGAGAAACTCTAGAGTCTGATGTTTGGGATGGCAGCCAGGGAGAGCATCTGATGCCTAAGTAACTAATGCTTCAGGGGAAGATGTAAGGGAGATGTAGTAGTGAGAAGAGTTCAAAAAATCTAACTCTCATTTTGGTGTCTGAGGGTCGTTTTTTATACCTATGTGTTGCCCAGATGATTAACACAAGAGGGGGGGTGAATTAAGTTGTATTAAAAAAAAATAATAATTATAAATCAAATATACAATATAAAATATAAACAAAATACGAAACAGTAATAAATATAAAGAGTAAACGTAAGAGAGAAGCAAATTCAGTATGTTAACGAGGTTCGGCCCCACTGCCTACGTCCTCGCCTCAAGCTACCCCTTGAGGATCCCCAAATTCACTATTCAACCTCCTTCAGTTGGAGATAGAAACCTATTACACATTTGAACAATACCGCTACAAAGGATCCGTGTAGAACACCCTCTACACTTGCAATCACTTTACACGTGGTGATTCAACTATTTCCTGTGTAGAATACTTTCTACACGCACAAGGGTTATACACACCCTTTTACTGATACAAGAGCTGATAGTGGGTAGGTTATCAGAAAACATTCCTTAATGAGTGAAATAAGAACAATATAGCGCAAACTATATCTCTCAAAATGAACAAAGATTAAGACTCAATGCTTAGAGAAGAAAGAATGAAAGCTTTGAATGAATGTTGTATGCTCTTGATGTTGTGAATGTGAATCTCTCAAATGATCTATTTATAGGCATATGAGACTTCATATTCAAATTAAAAAAGATTCACATGTCAAAGACAACATCATTCACTTTTTCAAAAAATTCAAATCTAATCTTTTACTTTTGACATATGACAAAAGGAGCACACTTTCATTTTCAAAAAATTAAAACCTAATCTTTTACTTTTTGCATATGATAAAAAGAGCACACTTTCCTTTTTAAAAAATTCAAACCTAATCTTTTATTTTTTGTATATGATAAAAGGAGCACACTTTACTTTTCAAAATTTTCAAACAAAATCATCTACCTTTTGTGTAAGTCTAAAAAAAATCAATCACTTTTGAAAATATTCAAATAAAACATGCACATGTGAAAAATGTATTTTAATACTTTATGATAAAATATTAATTTTGAGTATTAACCCTAATTTCGAATTTTGAAGAGATTTACAACATTACTTTATAACTTTAATGTGAACTTGTTCCCTTCTTACTTATGCTTGTTTCCTTGATGTGCTTGACTCCATTGTGTAGACAACTTGAGTTTTAGACTTCTTTATTCTTTGAATTCATTTATTATCATTAAAATTCATGTGTAGATATATAATTACACACAACTTGAAACATTGGGTTCAACAATCTCCTCCTTTTTGATGATGACAAATACTTGATAGAATCTGAAGTCTGTATTAATACTTAAGCTCCCCCTGAGAATGTGCGTTAGTTTTTCAAGCAAAAGTATGAATATAGTTCCAAGCATATATAATAAGTTTAGCAATTAAAACAATGTTAATGTTCTAGTCTAACACTTCTCCCTCTTTTGACATCATTAAAAAGGATCCGTAATAAGTAAATGGACCTAAAGAAAACAGTGCATTAGTAGACACTGTAGATAGTTAAAAAAATAAATAAATAAATTTGATCCGTCCGTGACCCGACAAGTGTGGCTGGAGATTTGAAAAAATCGCCTGATGTTGTTGACAAACGAGATTGAAGGCTCTGAGTTTCAAAAAAATGTCATTTTCACCGATCGAAAAATTCACATTGCTCTTTGACTTGGATGATAGCTCGTCTGGTTCTTTATGCTATCTCTATAAAATCAGTCTTAAAGTTCATCCAATCCGCATCAAGTTTTTTTCTCATCTCTATAACTCATCTACATTCCTTCAATATTCTCGTTTTAAGCCTTCTATTCTTTTCTCAATGGCTCATTCTTCTAACATTTCTCTAGATCCATCCATGAGGCATTCTGCACCTCAACCTCCTGTCCTTTCTGCAGCTGCCATTGGTGCCATGTTGCAGCAAGAAAATAATAATTTGACTAATAAGTCAAATTCTGATGCTATCTATGACTTGGTGAATCTTGGGACTCGCTACTCTTCCTCTATTGTTGCTTTTTCCCAGTGGCTACAAGCCAAAAATCATGAAGTTGAAAAGCTCAAAGAACAAATTGTTGTACTTCAACGAATTGTTCAAGAGTCTCACACAAGGAAAAGAATTATTCAGCAGAAGAATAAACAATTGAAATCTTTATTAGATTCTTCATTCTGCTTGCCCGTTCCCGTGAATAAGAATGACATGATATTGTATGAAGAGAATGAGCGTCTCAAACATGAGGCTAAGAATCTCAAGTTTATGTAAAAGTATTTAAAAAATCTATCTCTATTTTTATTGACTCTGGTCTATCTTTTAAGAGATATTCATAGCATGCATCATACCTATTTCTCTTCTGATCATACATAATCTATCTTCTGGTAAAGGCTTTGTAAAAATATCTGCTAACTGATCGTGTGTGTTTACTCTAGTACTATATCGCCTTTTTGCACATTATCTCGAAGAAAATGATATCTTATTTCAATATGCTTAGTTCTAGAATGTTGTATTGAGTTCTTTGAAAGATTTATAATACTCGTATTATCACATTTGATTGGAATGTGATTATACATGAGTTTAAAATCTTCAAGTTGTTGCTTCATGTAGAGAACTTGAGCACAACAACTACCCGCAGCAACATATTCTGCCTCAGCAGTAGATAGTGTAACAGAATTTTGTTTTTTACTAAATCAGGAAACTAGTGCATGACCTAAGAAATGGTATGCTCTACTAGTACTTTTTCGATCTATTTTACAGCCAGTATAATCTGCATCTGTGTAACTGATTAAATCGAAAGATGTGTGCTTAGGGTACCATAACCCTAGGTTAATTATACCACTAAGATATCTAAGAATGCGCTTAACTGCAATTAAATATGATTCTTTTGGAGATGATTGAAAGCGTGCACATAAGCACACACTAAACATAATATCTGATCTACTAGCTGTTAAATATAATAAGCTACCAATCATACCTCGATATATTTTCCAGTCAACTGTCTTACCGGATTCATCTTTATCAAGTTTAGTTGATGGGCTCATTGGTATTCCAATTTTCTTAGCACTTTCCATCCCAAACTTTTTCAGTAATTCTTTAATATATTTTGATTGATTGATAAATGTCTCACTTTTTACTTGCTTAATTTGCAATCCGAGATAGAATGTAAGTTCTCCCATCATGCTCATCTCAAATTCTTCCTGCATAGTCTTAGCAAAAACTTGACACATATTTTCATTAGTAACACCGAATATTATATCATCAACATAAATTTGAATCAAAAGAATATCATTATTTTCATATTTAATGAAAAGAGTTGTGTCGATTTTTCCTCTTGAAAAACCTTTTTCAATCAAGAAACCACTGAGTCTCTCGTACCAAGCTCTAGGAGCTTGTTTAAGTCCATATAGTGCTTTTGTGAGTTTGAAAATATGATTTGGGGAAACATGATTTTCAAAACCTGGAGGTTGCTCAACATATACTTCTTCATTTATAAAACCATTTAAGAAAGCACTTTTAACATCTATTTGAAAAAGTTTGAAATCTTTATAACAAGCATATGCAAGTAGCATTCGAATAGCTTCTAATTTTGCGACTGGTGCATATGTCGCATCATAATCAATTCCTTCTCTTGATTAAAACCTTGGGCTACAAGTCGAGCCTTATTTCTAGTAATAATTCCGGATTCATCTTTCTTGTTTCTAAAAACCCATTTTGTTCCAATAACAGTATGATTTTTGGGTCTAGGAATAAGTGTCCAAACATCATTTCTTTTAAATTGATTTAACTCTTCTTGCATAGCTAGAATCCAAAATTCATCAAGAAGTGCATCATCAATATTTTTGAGTTCAATCTGAGATAGAAAAGCAGTATGATTGCAAATATTTCTAAGAGATGATCGAGTACTTACACCTCGTGAAGATTCTCACAAAATTTGTTCCACTGGATGATCTTTTACAAATTTTCACTGTTTGGTTGCATTTTGTATTAAATTTTGATGATCTTTCCTGATGGCTCTACGTTGAACTTCCTCTATTGTTTTCTCTTTATTGAGATTGAGACTTTCCGTGTTATTTATACCTCCTATTTCTTCATCAATAGATTTCTTGGAGAGTGGAGAATTAGATTCATCAAATACTACATGCATAGATTCTTGTACAGTCAAAGTTTTTTTATTGAATACTTTATAAGCTTTACTATTAGTAGAATACCCGATAAAGATACCTTCATCAGATTTTGCATCAAACTTGCCTAAATTATCTCTGTCATTCAAAATAAAACATTTGCATCCAAATACATGAAAGTAACCAATGTTGGGCTTTTTCTCATTCCAAATCTCATAGGGGGTTTTATCTAACTTAGACCTTAGCATAACTCTATTTATAACATAACATGCAGTACTTACCGCTTCGGCCCACAAATAACTAGGCAAGTTGTTCTCATTGAGCATTGTTCTTGCCATCTCTTGAAGAGATCTATTTTTCCTCTCTATTACCCTATTTTGTTGAGGAGTTCGAGGAGCAGAAAAATTATGCACAAAATCGTTTTCATCACAAAATGCTTCAATATTTTTATTAACAAACTCTTTTCCCCTATCACTTTGGATACTTGAAATAGTATAGCCCTTTTTATTTTGAATTCTCTTGCATAACTTGGTAAAGACATTATGTGCCTCATCATTATGAGTAAGAAAGATGACCCAAATATATCTAGAGAAATCATCAATAATAACAAATGTATAATATTTTCCTCCTAAACTTGCAACTCTATTTGGTCCAAAAAGATCCATGTGTATCAGTTGCAATGGTCTAGTAGTGAAAATATGTTTCTTAGTTTTAAAAGAAGTTTTTGTTTCTTTACCAAATTGGCATGCATCGCAAATTTTGTCTTGAAGAAAATTTGTTTTTGGAAAACCTCTCACAAGATTATTTTTTGAAAGTTTGGAAATAAGTTCCATGTTGGCATGACCTAATCTTCTATGCCATAGCCAACTAGTTTCATTTTGAGATAAAAAGCAAATAGCATCTTGTGAGATAATTTCTTTAAAATTGATTATATAAACATTATTGTTTCTAAAAGTAATAAAACAAATATTATAATCATGATCATTCAAAATAAGCACTTATCCATTTTGAAAGTAACTGTAAATCCTTTATCACATAATTGACTTATGCTCAAAAGATTATGTTTTAGACCTTCAACAAGTAGAACATCTTCAATTGTGAGAGAAGATTTATTACCAATTTTACATATTCCCACGATCTTCCCTTTCGAGTTGTCTCCAAATGTCACGTGTCCTTCTTTTTTAGATCTAAAATTAAAGAACTTAGTCTTGTCTCCCGTCATGTGTCTTAAACATCCACTATCTAAAAATCATTTGTTTTTGCTTGTGGATGACCTCATGCATACCTATAAAAACAATTAAAATGATTTATCTTGATACCCAAGTTCTTTGGGTCATTTATTTATTAGTATTAGAAGAAATAAGATTTTTAGGTACCCATATGGCTCTAATAGTCATTGTATGATTTCTTCTAATAGGACAAGTATGATAATTATGACCATTTCTATTACAAAAATTGCAAATAGCATGTGACATATATGAAAAACTTTATTGATTATAATAATATTTTTTTTTGACAAAATTATTTTTATGAAAAGAATTTTGAATATTAGTCTTTGATGTAGAAGGATTATCAAAAAATTTTTTATAAGGTTTGTATTTTTGTTTTTGCATATATCCCAAACCTGCTTTGTCAAAAACAGATCTTTGACTACCAAGAAGTTTTTCAAAATTTCTTTTTCCATTCGTAAAGTTTTCAACAATATTTTCTAAATTGGTTTTCTTCATATTCAATTCAAGATTTTCATCTTTCAAAATAATACTTTCTTTTCTTAAAATATCAATTTCATTTATTAAAGAAAAACTTTTCTTTTTTAAAGCAGTATACTTGATACCCAATTTTTCAAATTCCTCATATACCTCTTCTAATACATTTTGCAATTCTTCATATGAAAGATCTTCAATATTATCAAGATTTGTTACGTCAATGTCATCTTTAGCCATAAGATAAAGATTTGCTGATTCTCTATTGCTTGCTTCACTATCTGAACTACTTGAATCATCATCCCATGTAGCTTTCATTGCTTTCTTGCCCTTGTTTCGATCTTTCTTTAGCAGAGGACAATCTGGTTTGATATGACCAGGCTTATTGCATTTATAATAGTGTCATTTTTACCTGAATCTTTCTTGGAAAACTTTTTGAAGGATTTCCTCGGAGGAGTTTTATTTTTCTTTAAGAACTTTTGAATTCTTCTTATTATCATCGCAACTTCTTCATCTTTATCTTCATTTTCCTCATCTTCATCACTTTCACTTTCATGAGGACCAGGTTTAAGTGTCAAGCTCTTCTTTAGCTTTCCTTCTTCTTCTCCTCTTTTCAATGTGTACTCATGGGTGATAAGTGACCCGATGAGTTCATTCATTTTGAGTTTCTTGAGGTCTCTAACTTTAAGAATCGTTGTCACTTTTGATTCCCAGCGTTTTGGTAGAGAGTTGAGAATTTTTCTTACTATCTCCATCTTGAAATAAATTTTGCCAAGAGTTGTCAAGCTGTTTATGATGTTAGTAAAACGAGTGTGCATACTAAAAATAGATTCATCATAATTCATCTTAAACATTTCATATTCATGAATAAGAATATAAATTTTTGATTCCTTGACTTGCGAAGTTCCTTCATAAGTAACTTCCAAATTATCCCAAATTTCTTTTGCCGTAGTACAAGTCATTATTCTATTAAACTCATTTCCATTGAGAACATTAAATAATAAATTTATAACAGTTAAATTCAAAGTATAAAGTCTATCGTCTTCACGATCAAACTCTTCTTCTTCCTTTTTGACCTTTACTCCATCAACTACTTTTGTTGGAATATAAGGTCTATTTACAATACATTTCCAGATTTTTCGACCTTGATCCTGAAGAAATATTCTCATTCTAACTTTCCAGAATGAGTATTTATCTCCACAAAAGAGTGGAGGCCGACTGCTAAATTGACCTTCACCAAATGAAGCTGCAATGTTAGCCATAAGATCTTAACTCAAAAGATAGTTAATCTTATAATAGAGCTTTTAGCTCTGATACCAATTGTTACCCAGATGACTAACACAAGAGGGGGGTGAATTGAGTTGTATTAAAAAAAATAACAATTATAAATCAAATATACAATATAAAATATAAACAAAATATAAAACAGTAATAAATATAAAGAGTAAGGGTAAGAGAGAAGTAAACTCAGTATGTTAACGAGGTTCGGCCCCACTGCCTACGTCCTCGCCTCAAGCTACCCTTTGAGGATCCCCAAATTCACTATTCAAACTCTTTCAGGTGGAGATAGAAACCTATTACACATTTGAACAACACTGCTACAAAGGATCCGTGTAGAACACCCTCTACACTTGCAATCACCTTACACGTGGTGATTCAATTATTCCCTGTGTTGAACACTTTCTACACGCACAAGGGTTATACACACCCTTTTACTGATACAAGAGCTGATAGTGGGTAGGTTATCAGAAAACACTCCTCAATGAGTGAAATAAGAACAATATAGCGCAAACTATATCTATCAAAATGAACAAGGATTAAGGCTCAATGCTTAGAGAAGAGAGAATGAAAGCTTTGAATGAATGTTGTATGCCCTTGGTGTTGTGAATGTGAAGCTCTCAAATGATCTATTTATAAGCATATGAGACTTCATATTCAAATTAAAAAAGATTTACATGTCAAAGACAACATCATTCACTTTTTCAAAAAATTCAAACCTAATCTTTTACTTTTGACATATGACAAAAGGAGCACACTTACCTTTTCAAAAAATTAAAACCTAATCTTTTACTTTTTGCATATGACAAAAGGAGCACACTTTCCTTTTTAAAAAATTCAAACTTAATCTTTTACTTTTTGTATATGACAAAAGGAGTACACTTTACTTTTCAAATTTTTCAAATAAAATCATCTATCTTTTGTATAAGTCTAAAAAAGCATCAATCACTTTTGAAAATATTCAAATAAAACATGCACATATGAAAAATGTATTTTAATGTTTTATGATAAAATATTAATTTTGAGCATTAATCCTAATTTCGAATTTTGAAGAGATTTACAACATTACTCTATAACTTTAATGTGAACTTGTTCCCTTCTTGCTCATGCTTGTTTCCTTGATGTGCTTGACTCGATTGTGTAGACAACTTGAGCTTGAGACTTCTTTATTCTTTGAATTCATTTGTTATCATCAAAATTCATGTGTAGATATATAATTACACACAACTTGAAACATTGGATTCAACACTATGTTTGGAGTCAGAGGCTCATGCCCTGTCGCCTAGGTAGCATGTTCCCTGTTATTTCTTTAGCTACGCTCATTTAATGTGGTGAGGCCCCCTAGAGAAACATTTAATGCAGTGAAGCCTCTATCCTGTCTAAATGTTGTGGGTATGATGTGTCAGGTTGCCCCTTCTATTCGCTCGTTGTTAGAGGATCATGGTTCTCCTGTTTCGCATGAGCCATTTGCCAAGTTACTCCTTTGGGGTCAGGTGGCCTGGCAGGGATCCGAGCACCCTCTACTTCCTACTTCCCAGGCTCGAAGGGCCTTCCTGGGCTGAGCTAATCTGGGTTGCTAGGTTGCCCTTGGTTTGGGCCCGTACCCTTGGGCCCTGAGAAAAATCCCCTCAAAAGTTACTTCGCGAATTTCTACCGGACCAGCTAGGTAGGAATTTATCCAGATTTTTATTCCTTTTTTTTTCCACTTGGTCGATCGTTATCACCCTTTTTCTTCAGTATTGCTACTACGCCTATTTGTTAGCTTTCTTATGCATCCAATTACGATTAGCTTTCATTCAGCTCTTTTGTCTATTGAAGTGCGGCGCGACAGTTCTCACTACTACTTTAATGGCACGTTTCAATGGTTATTTTTAGGTACTTGATGGCACACGTCCTGTCCTATCTGCATTGATGGCTTCAGGTGGCTCCAGTCACGTTCTTTCCTTATGGCTCGAATTTTCAATTTTTGTGTGGCGTGTGGACACCCACGATCATGGAATTTGAACCATTCCCCACCAAGTGTATTTAATCCATGTGGGCAAACCATTCTACACTACCTTCACATATTCTGTCAGGTGTCATCAAAGTCTTTTCTTCTTGATGTTTCTCGTACCCATTTTCCTCTGTCTTCTTCTTCCATGTCTCCTATGAATCCCTCTCGCATGGATCATTTCTCCATGATCCGCTCGTAGCCCAAGACCTCCCCATATGCATGTTTGGGCCAAAGGGCTGCAGCCAAGTGTGGGTTTAAGGATTTGGTAAACATCTGTCCATATCACGGTTTTGAATCTTGAAAGCTGGTGAATTTTTTTTACACTAGTCTCACTCCAGAATGCAAGCAATTTGTTTAGACGATGTGCAATAGAAAATTCTTTAACAATGAACCTGATGAAGCATTATCATTTTTTGACTATCTTGCCAAGAGTGTACAACAATGGAACAATCGTATTGATCAAGTTAAGTTAACAGCACAGCCACTAAGAGCTATTTCTGGTGGGGGCAGATATGAGCTTAAAGAGGATATTGATATTCAAGTCCGAATAGCTGCATTGACTAGAAGATTAGAGGTTATGGAGATGGAAAAAGTGAAGGCTATGAAAGCAATAGAGGCATGCTCTTTATGTGTTGATTCGAACCACAAGACCCAGGATTGCCCAATTATACCAGTATTTCAAGAAAGTGGGTCTGAGTAGATGCAATAAACAAATGGATTAACAGAGCACAAAGTCAGCATCTCTCCAACACATATAATCCGGGGTGAAGGAATCACCCGAATTTCTCATGGAGAAATGATCAGGTTGGCTAGTCTTCACCACCTTGTCAACAACCATTTCATCAGGGTGTTCCTTAGCACTAGTATTAGTCATATTAGAGTTCTTAGAGCTATCTTTTTGTAGCACCTCTAGGATTTCAGCCTCATGTAGCTACGTAGAGTTCTCAGCCTCAATTATCTGTAAAGAAGTCTCTTGACGACAATATGACATAGCTGGCTAATACCCTTAAGCAATTCATGCAGATTCAAGCCACCACAAACAATCAAAATACTCAGGCCATGAATGACTTGCGGGGCACCATCAATAAGATGAGCATGACATTGAGCACTCTAGAGAAAGGAAAATTTGTAGCACAGCCTCAACTTAATCCTCGAGTATACTGGCAACAACCACAGTTGGTGCATAATGTCTTAGGGGAGGTTATTAAGACAACGAATGCCATTCTTATTTTGAGAAGTGGAAAAGAAGTTCGTCAACCTGAGATGAGCATGGACAGACAGGTAGTTGCTCCTACACCTGAAGATGTAACAGAGACTGACGAAATTGAGAAAGAGCTAGAGGAAGTGAGACTAGAGTCAAAGAAGCTTATGAGTGGAGAGGCTAAAACTAGTAGGGGGTACCAAAATGTAGTTCCCTATCCTTAGAGATTGGTAACTGGCCAAAAAAATAAATACCCCACTGAGATTCGGAGATCTTCAAACAAGTAACAATTAATATTCCACTCTTGAACGCCATACAACAAGTTTTTTCATATGCAAAATTTTTGAATGAACTGTGCATAGTGAAGAGGAAACTGAATGTAAAGAAGAAAGCTTTCCTAACGAGTAAGACAGTGCATTGAAATTGAGCGAGACTCCTCAAAAGTTCAGAGATCCTAGCTCTCCTCACATTTCCATTATAATTGGTGAGTCACGCATTATGAGAGTTTTACTTGATTTGGGGAGTAGTGTCAACTTGTTATCATTCTTAGTGTATGAGCAGTTGGGACTGAGTGAGTTGAAAAAGATCTCCATCATGCTACAGTTGGCTGATAGATTAGTCAAGGTGCCAAGGGGTATAGTTGAAGATGTGCTGGTCTAGGTGGACAAATTTTACTATCCAGTGAATTTTGTAGTTCTTGACATGCAACAACTGGTCTCCACTATTCACCATACACATGTCATCCTTGGATGCCCATTTCTTGCTACCTCTAATGCATAAATTAATTGTCAAAGTAGAGTATTGAAGCTTACATTTGGAAATATGACATTGGAGATGAACGTTTTCAATGCTTGTAAGATGCCAGCACATTTTGATAATACAAGTGATTTTGAATGCTATAGAGGGTTTGACAGTAACAAAATTTATTTGCTCAACTTTTCCTTTCTCTGATGATGATTCTATTTTTCAGACACCTAAATTTTTTATTGATGAATAAATTGACCATGTTGATGAAAATGTCTTTGAAGTTTTAGACTGTTTTGCGTATTCTTCTCCACGGGCAAGATGGCAATCCCAGTTTGAAATTCCAGTTTGAAACTCTACCACCACCAGACATACTTAAATCTCTAGAGGAAGAAGTTCACCAATTGGAACTAAAACCACTTTCTCAAGATTTAAAATATGTTTTTCTTAGTCTTGAAGAAGATATTTCCCTGTGGTGATTCCTCGAAATTAAATCAGAAGGATGAAGGCCCAGTTGATTGAAGTCTTAAGAAAGCATCAAGGCGCAATTGGTTGGATAATAGCCGACATCAAAGTTATCGATGCTGCTGTTTGTACCCTTAGAATCCATCTTGAAGACGATACTAGACCAGTTCATGTTGCTCAACGTAGGCTCAATCCTACCATGAAAGAAGTTATTAAAGAGGAAGTGCTCAAGTTGCTCATAATGAGTATCATTTACTCCATCTCAGATAATAAGTGGGTAAGTCAAACTCAAGTAGTACCAAAAAAATTTGATTTGACAGTTGTCAAAAATGAGAAAAAAATTGATTCCAATTAGAATGGTCATTGGCTGGAGGATGTGTATTGATTATAGAAAACCTAATCCAGCCAATAAGAATCATTTTCCTTTACCACTTTTAGACGTGTGGTTGGTAATGCATTTTATTGTTTATTGGATTGATTTTTTGGTTTTTACCAAATTGCTGTAGCACCTAAGGACTAGGAAAAGACCACCTTTACCTATCTTTTTGGCACTTTTGCTTTTACTAGAATATCTTTTGATTTGTGTAATGCTCCAGCTACTTTTTAGAGATGTATGATGAGTACTTTGCTGACATGATTGGGGATATTTATGAAGTATTTATGGATGATTTCTCTAGTTTTGAAAAATCTTTTAAGAGTTGTTTACATAATCTGGCTTGTATTCTTCAGAGATGTGAAGAAAAAAAATCCTTTGCTTACTTGGGAGAAATGTCAATTCATGGTTACTCATGGCATTGTTTTATGCCATATTGTTTCTTTTGAAGGTATAAAGGTAAACAAAGCCAAAATTGCATTAATGTCTAAACTTCCTATTCTTAGGACAGTTAAAAATATTCATTCTTTTCTTAGCCATGCTGGCTTTTATAGGCGATTTATTCAGGGGTTCAGCTCTATTGCAAAATCTTTGTGCACTCTTTTACAAAATAATGTTGAGTTTGTTTGGTCTAATAAGTGCCAAAAAAAAAAAACTTTTGATACTCTTAAGGAATTGCTTATCACTGGCCCCATTATGCAACCACCACAGTGGGAATTTCTCTTTGAAATCATGATTGATGCAAGTGATTATGCCTTAGGAGTTGTTTTGGGTCAGCATGTGAATAACTTGCCTTTTGTGATTTACTATGCCAATAGAATGATACCCAAAAAAATTATACCACTATTGAAAAAGAATTGCTTGCAGTGGTTTTTGTACTTGATAAATTTCGAGTTTACATTCTTGGTTCCCCTGTTACTATTTTCACTGACCACTCTGCTATTAAATATTTGGCTAACAAAGATGCAAAACCACGCTTGATCGGCTGGCTTTTACTATTTCAAGAGTTCAACATCACCATTAAGGACAAAAAAAGAGTAAAAAATGTGATGGCTGACCATCTCTCCAGATTGCCACCATCCTCCCATTCAAAGGTCATCCTCCCTCTTGATGATAGTTTTCCGGATGAGCAGCTTTTATGGTTCACAAATCTCCCTAGTTTGCTGACATAATCAACTACTTGGTAATTGAGCAAATGCTCTCTAGCTGATCCATCCAAGATAAGCACCGATTTCTCTCTAAGATATGACATTTTTACTTTGATGATTCATACATTTTCAAATACTATTTGAACCAATTGATTCGAAGATGCACTCCTGATGATGAGTTTTTTTCTGTGTTGAGATTTTGTCATATGGGTGCATGTGGTGGTCAACTTTTAGTAAAGAAAATAGTTGCTAAAATTTTACAAATCGGTTTTTACTGACCTTCCATGTTTATAAAGATGCTTACAATTTTTGTAAGACTTGTGAACCTTGTCAAAAATTTGGATCCATTAGCAAAAGAGACTTGATGCCTCTCTTCCCTATTCTCACTTTTGAACTTTTTAATTGTTAGGGAATAGACTTCATGGGGTCTTTTCTAGTTTCCTTTAGAAACATGTATATTTTATTGGCTGTGGATTATGTTTCAAAATGGGTAGAGGCCATCGCTTGCAAAAAAAAATGACCATTGTGTTGTCCTAAAATTTTTACAATCTTTGTTTGCTTGCTTTGGCATGCCCAAAGTTATCATTAGTGATGGGGGTTCTTATTTTTGCAACAAATCATTTTCTATACTCATGAAGAAATATGGTATCATATACCGAGTTTCTACCCCTTATCACCTTTAAACAAATGGGCAAACAGAATTTGCAAACAGAGAGACTGGTCAGTTAAGCTTCTTGATACTTTGTCGGCTTATAGGACAAATTTTAAAACTAATATAGGGATGTCCCCTTATCGATTAGTTTTTGGTAAAGTTTGTCATTTACTTGTTCATATTCAACATCGAGCTCTTAGGGCTATAAAACATGTTAACATGTCACTTGATGAAGTTTCAAGGTTGAGAAAATTGTAGATCAATGAATTGGATGAAACCTGTCTAGATGCCTATGACAATGCTTAGTTGGCAAAGGAACGCATGAAAATTCTATATAATCAGAAAATTCATCCCAAACATTTCACACTTGGTTAGGAAGTTCTTCTTTACAACTCTTGCTTACATATTTTTCCTACTAAATTGAAATTCCAATGGAGAGGGCTGTACATTATAAAGGATGTTCATCCTTACAAGGCAGTAGACATTATCAATCTGAAGAACAACAATAGCTTCACTATCAATGGACAACATCTAAAATCGTTTATGATTGCCTTTGATCCAAACGAAGAGACATTGCTTGTACAAGACCTCAGGGAAGTTTTTTTTTTTTTTTTAATTTTGATTTTGATTTTTTTTTTTGTTTATCTTCCCTTTACAGTTTTCTTTAATTTTATTTTGTCTTTTATCTATATTTGTTATTTTGTTTTGATTTTATATCACATGCTAAGTTGTCTGTTTTGCTTACTTATTCCTAAGCATTTTGTTTTCTTCAATTCGATACATTGAGGATCATGTCTCTCACTAGTAGGGGTAGCATGTGTGCATAGGATAACACAATTTTTGCATTAATGTGATGTGCCTTGATACACAAATGATTGACACGCTTTATTTCTAGCATTTTGTGAAATTTGAGCACCTTGGTGGAGTGGTTGAGCGGAATTATTTTGTAAAGATTTATTTTCAAGCATAAGCATAGAGCATGATTTTTGATGCATCATATTTTGTTAATGTGTGGTTTGAAACACCAGGATGCTATACTTATTGAGGTGAGATTTGGTAAGATTTATATAGAATGAAGGAAAAATTTTGAAGGACATTTTACACATGTTTACACAGGTAGTATTCATCATTTATTGTTCACTGATTTAACAATAAGAAGTAAACTACAGGACTATCAAGTCATGTTTTCAAGAAAAAGAAAAACAAAAAAAAGAGAGAGAAAGGAAAAAAAAAGAAAAAAAAAATAAAAGAGATTTGAAAAGAAGAGAGAGAGAAAAAAAGAGAGAATAAATGTGGCTTAGATAGCTTTCCTAAGTAAAGGGCTAGAAACAATTACCCAAAATTTTGGGGGTTGGATGTTCAACCTTTAGATAGAGTTAGCATGAAAACTGCTAATCTCTTGAACTTTAAGGTAGTTGGAATTAGTAATGATTCACCTTAAAGTTGAATGCTCTAACAAAATAACCCACACTGGCTAGAGAGAAGTCAGAGCTTCTATATTTGGGAGGTGGATTCAATCTTCCTGCACTTATTGTTGCTACTTTTTCACTCTAAGTTAAAAATAGATCAGATACTAGATTACAAGGTCCTCTTCAACTCTTTGATCATTTGCCATCTCAACAACAGCTTCACTCAATAATGGACTTGGATTCTCTTATCACTCAAACTGAAGCCTTGTCATGGCATGATCTCAACCTTCATCCTGCACTAGAGACAGCAAAAGCCATTTCAAACAAAATCTTGATTAGAAGGTTAGTAGTAGATAGGCCATTAAACAAATTTGCTATTCACTCTTGTATCAAAACATCATGGAATTTCATTCAAAATTTTCTCATTGAAGACATGGAGACAAACAAGTTCATTTTTAATTTTAGATCTCTCCAAGATAAGCTCTGAGTTCTTAACCAAGCTCATTGGAATTTCAAAGGGCATCTGTTAGTTCTAAAATCGGGGTCTCTTAGGGTTGCTCTTCAAGAAATTAATCTAAATCATGCAACTTTCTATGTGCAAATACATGGTCTACCTCTTGATTATATAACTCTTAATAATACTGTTGAGATTGGGAAAACACTTGATAACTTGATTAAGGTGGAAGAAGACCCTCTCTATGGTTTAGCCTTAAGAAAATTCATTAGAATTAAAGTTGAGATAGATGTCACTAAACCTCTCTAGCAAGGATTTATAATGCCAAGAGAAGAAAACCCTAAAATATGGGTAGCTATCAAGTATGAAAAACTCACAGACCTTTTTTATGCCTATGGAAGACTCGGTCACTCTCAAGTTTTCTATGGCTATCTAAGTTCAACCCCCAAAAGATTCATATAGGGTCATTTTTCAGCAAACAAATAGAGGGCAACATGAAGAAGTAGAACCAATGGATAATACCACTCAAGCTACACTGCTATACAGAAAATCCAACCAAGAGAAGGAAGCAAGCTTTGCAAGCAAACAATGAGAAATAAATCAATTCGCACAAAGGGGCAAGCATAATCATACTAGGGGGCAATCCGAGAGCATCTTAGCTATGGTGAATGACATTTGTAGTTAGGCAAAAGCTCCATGTGAATGGCTCCAAGTTGTGATGCCCCCAAATCCCCACGCACGGACACGGGGAAATCGAGACGTCCGGATGATGACAACCCGGGTCACCACCCTATCGACGAGTGCCAAGTGTGTGTAAAAGCAACAAATGTGCACGAAGGGACACGCAGCGGATAACGAAAATCATATAACTAAGTACCAGAATTTTATCTTAATATAAAACAAACGGTTTAAAACATACATAAATAAAATATTACAAGATACAAATATAGTTTTAAACCAAACTATAAAGCATGACTTCGACTCAAAACTCTGGCGGAGCCGCATCCTCGGGCTCAGCCTCCTCCTCCTCCTCCTCGAATCCTGCACCAAAATCTACGGAACCAAAAAAATGGTACCGCAGGTAAGTAAAATCCAAACACCACCAATAAAAACATATAGAACTCAAGCAATATGCATGAAGTGATGCCAATGCACAAAACCCATAAAAACATATTTTTCCACGCACGCCAAAAATCCCATTTGGCCTAAAAACAAACCTTTCCAAATATCACGCCAAAAGTCACATTTGGCCCATATCCATCTCAAACCATTATCCAATTAAACCGTATGCACCATGACTTCCCCTAGGGGTCATGCGCACACCCTGGCTCCAGTGCCACACCGCAGGTTTCGACCACGCATGTGACACCTAACGAGCGATGCCCAGTTCCGCGCCCCGCACGTTCGTAGCCAAGTATCCTCTAGCCCTCGCCAGCGAAGGGTCACGGAGTCGGTGTGTAGAGCGATGCCCGGTTCCGCGCCCGGCGCGTTCGTAGCCAAGCATCCCCTAGCCCCCTCTCCCGTCGTCGCCCAGCGACAACTCAGGGGACGTCACTCAGTTTATTCCACTCCCAAGTGACTAGAGGAGCTCCACCGAGATAATACCCCATCCCGGCTTGGGGTCGTGATACACACGCACTCGAAAATCCACTTACGCCAATAAAACAGGCTTTTTTCAATTAAATAAAAATGCATGTGCATGCACCATGTAAATGCGATATTAATGCACAAAATAATCAACCATCCATAAATCAACAAAACCAAGCACTCCGTCCACAACCCATCCAATCCCTGAACTCTTCGGACTCAGTCCGGAATCAGCCAACCAACAGATAAATATTTATTGAATGAGCAAAATATATTTAAATCTGAAAGTAGGGTTTGGAAAATACTTACAGCGCTATATGGTATTTTTAGAAAGCTTGCAGCATTGCAAACGGCGGAAGGGAAGCAACATAACAGTGAAAATTCACTGTGGCCGTGGGTTGTAAAATACCCACTTTTGAACGGGGACAAACCAGGGCTTGGGATTGATAGGGAATGGTCTAAGGATGATTATGAAGCTATTGGAAGTGAAGTTTGGCCGTGGGTGACGGCGAAAACGGTGGAGGGAGGCCGGATTTCTCAAAATGGAAAGCTAGCTCGTGGGAGCTGTTCCGGTGGCTATTAGGGGCCGGAAATGGGTGGGTTAGGATGGCAAGGAACCGATGATGAAGTGGTGAAGAGGTGGTGGCCAGAGGTGGAGCGACGGCGGTGGATCGAGGCAAAAACCGTGGGGCTTCTTGGGCGTTTTCCGGCCAAACGGCTGGCTGGATGGGGCTGAGGTTCGGGGGGTGGTGCGCCGGAGGGAGGGGAAGGTTTTGGTGGGGGTGGTGTGCCCCACGGTGGCCAGCGGTGGTGGGTCTGGGCAGAAGACAGCTTCGGCATGGGAGAGGAGAGAGAGAGAGACAAACGGGACGCGGGAAGAAGAAAAAGAAAAGGAAGAAGAAAAAGAAAAGAAAGAAAAAAGAAAAAGAAAAAGAAAGAAGAAAAAGAAAAGAGAAAAAGAGAAAAAGGAAAAAAGGGAAAAAGAGATATAGGAAGAAATGAGGTCCAATCCTCACTCCGGACAACAAAACAAATCCGCTGAGAACGAGATTAAAAACCGTAAAACAATTAAATAAATGAAACACAACATCCAACAAATAAAAACCAAATTTTAAAACGCAATAAATTAAAATAAATAAACTAATATATTAATTAAAATAAAAACAACTCTTCAGTGAAAATACACATAAAAGCGGGTCATCACATCCTCCCCCCCTTAAAAACAAATTTCGTCCTCGAAATTTGTAAGATCAACCACCAACTTAAAACAAGCCACATAAAAACACATAAACTAGCTGTGACCAAGATTAAGATACATACCTTCATTATTCCAACAAGTATGAGTACTGCTCCCTCATGTCCGCTACTTTCTCCCAAGAGAAGTCTTGAGCTAACGGATCTTCCCAAGCCACCTTAACCAGAGGTATCGTCTTGGACCTCAACTGTTACTCCTTCCAATTCATGATCTGCGACGGAACAACCTCATAAGTGAGATCCGGTTGCAACTGAATACCCTCTGGGTCGACGAAGCGTGGCTCTTGCTGTCAAAAGCTCTTCTTCAGGGACGATATGTGGAAGACATCATGAATATCCCCAAAATATTCTGGCAAAGCAACTCTATAGGCGACGGACCCTACCTTCTCCAGAATCTGAAAAGGGCCGACATACCTCGGATCCAACTTCCTCTTCTTACCAAAACGCTTAACACCTCTCATGAGAGAGACTTTAAGGTAAACCCAATCACCAACTTCAAAAGATAACTCTCTCCTCCTGGTATCAGCGTAGCTTTTCTGGCGACTCTGAGCTGCCGCCATTTTATCTCTGATGATCCAGACTTGGCTTTGCATCTCTTGAATTATTTCGGGTCCAATTATCCTACTCTCCCAGACTTCATCCCAACACAAGGGCGACCTGCACTTTCTCCCATAAAGAGCTTCATAGGGAGCCATCTGAATGGTCGCATGGAAGCTATTATTATATGCAAACTCGATGAGCGGCAAATGGTTTTCCCAACTCCCTTGAAATTCCATGACACATGCTCGCAACATGTCTTCAAGGGTCTGAATGGTGCGCTCTGATTGGCCGTCTGTTTGCGGGTGATATGCAGTACTGAACTTCAACTTAGTACCTAAAGCTGCCTGCAAACTCTTCCAGAACTGTAACGTAAACCTTGGGTCTCGATCCGACACTATACTCTTTGGTATGCCGTGCAGTCGCACTATTTCTTTCACGTACAAGCGTGTCAACTTACCCAAGGAGTCGGTGTTATTAACAGGCAGGAAATGAGCACTTTTCATTAACCGGTCAACAATCACCCGAACAGAATTTTTCCCACTAGGCGTTCTCGGCAAACCCACTACAAAGTCCACCGTGATGTCATCCCATTTCCACTCAGGAATAGGGAGGGGTTGGAGCATACCTGCAGGTCTTTGATGCTCGGCCTTCACTTGACGGCATGTGTGGTATTTCTCAACATATAAGGCAATATCCTTCTTCATTCCATCCCACCAGTAATTTTTCTTCAAGTCCTGATACATCTTTGTACTGCCAGGATGATATGAATAAGGGGCCACATGAGCTTCTGCCATGATCCGCTCCTTGAATTCTGAATCTTTGGGGACCACTCTGCGATCTCGGAACCGAAGTATCCCATCTTTATCCATGCTATAATGCAACGGCCCTCGAGATTTTCTGACCCTTTTTCTGATATTCAACAGCTTTGGATCCTTCCTTTGAAGAGTCTTCAACTTCTCAAAATCAGTTACCCGAATATCAAGAACTGAAGATAAAATCTCTTCTTGCTGCGAACTCTCAATAAGGAGCCTTCTCATCCCACAAAGCAACGAATTCAATTCCGATGGCTCGGCTTCATCTTCTAAGTGCGATTTTCGGCTCAAAGCATCAGCAACTATATTAGCCTTCCCCGGATGATATTTGATCTCACACTGGTAGTCACTGATTAGCTCTAGCCATCGCCTCTGCCTCATGTTAAGATTTTTCTGGGAAAACAAATGCTTCAAGCTCTTGTGATCAGTGTATACCTCGCATGCTTCCCCATAGAAAAAGTGTTGCCAGATCTTGAGTGCAAAAACAATCGCAGCCAATTCCAAATCGTGCGTCGGATAATTTTTCTCATGGTCCTTTAGCTGACGAGATGCATAGGCAACAACCCGTCCTTCCTGCATAAGGACACAACCCAAACCAAACTTAGACACATCATTGAAGACTACGAATGGCTTATGCGGTTCTGGGAGCGCTAACACTGGCGCCGTCGTCAATCTGTTCTTTAATTCTTGGAAGCTTCTCTCACACTTATCTAACCAAACGAATTCTGTATTCTTCCGAGTCAGAGCTGTGAGAGGTCCATATAGGCGAGCAAATCCCTCCACAAATCTTCGGTAATAACCAGCAAGCCCCAAGAAACTCCGGATCTCGCGCACTGTAGTCGGGCGCAGCCATGACAAAATGGCTTCCACCTTACTAGGATCAACAGTCACTCTGTCTCGGGAAATCATATGCCCAAGAAATCTTACTTCCTCCAGCCAGAATTCACACTTGCTAAGCTTGGCATAAAGCTGGTGTTCTCTCAATTTCCCAAGTACCAGACGAAGATGATACACATGTTCTTCAACATCTCGGGAATAAATCAGAATATCATCGATGAATACTACCACAAAGGAATCCAGATAAGGTCGAAATACTCGATTCATTAAATCCATAAAAGTGGCAGGGGCATTAGCTAACCCAAACGGCATCACCTTAAATTCATAATGCCCGTACCTCGACCTGAAAGCAGTTTTAGGCACATCCTTGTCTCTGATCCTCAGTTGGTAGTATCCCGACCTCAGATCAATTTTAGAGAACACAGCTGCTCCTTGAAGCTGATCAAATAAATCATCAATTCGCGGGAGAGGATATTTATTTTTGATGGTCACCTTGTTTAATTCCCGATAATCTATGCACATACGGAGGGTTCCATCTTTCTTTTTAACAAACAAAACTGGTGCACCCCACGGTGAAGTACTAGGCTGAATAAATCCCTTCTCTACCAGCTCTTGCAGCTGAGTCTTCAACTCTTTTAATTCAGCCGGTGCCATGCGATAAGGAGCTTTATGTACAGGAGCCGCTCCAGGTTCCAAGTCGATAACAAACTCCATTTCCCGAACAGGGGGTAGTCCGGGCAAGTCATCCACAAACACATCGGGAAATTCTTCTACAACTGGAATGTCTACCAAAGACTTCTCCTCGGACGGCGTGGACACCATCTGAACTAAGAATGCATCCGCTCCCCATACAATCTCTCTTTTTGCTTGAATTGCCGATATAATTATCAGCTTTTCTTTCAATTTACTCCCCGCAAATTCCAGACAATCACCATTTGGAAGCTGAAAGTTAATTATCTGACTTCTGCAATTAATACTCGCAGAATATCGGTATAGCCAATCCATCCCAAGGATGATATCAAAACCCAACAGCTTAAACACCACCAAATCAGCATCCAAGAACCTTCCCTCAAAATTTAACGAGCATCCCAAAGCAACCTTGGAACACCACACCATTTCACCATCGGGTAGAGCCACTACCATAGACTTCGGCAACGGTTCCGTGACCAAATTACACACCCGCGCAAATGTGGAAGATACAAACGACTGTGACGCACCGGAATCAAACAAAGTGCAAGCATAAAACTCATACAAACGGACTCTTCCTGAACCAAACACATTAACCCATGAAATCCAAAAAGCAAAGGAGAAACCAAATATACCTAAAAATTAAATCCAACTTAAAATTAAATTAATCCATACCTGTAATTACTCCAGCATCATGGGTCGCTGGTGCCTCATCATCCACCTCTCCGGGTGTGACAGCATAAACCCGGGTTTATCTCGGATTGGTTCTTCCACCGCGTCTACTTCCACGGCTTCCTTGAACTCTGACGGGGCACTCCCGAGCAATATGTCCCACTTGGCCGCACCGGTAACACTGGGGTCCACTACTCAGCCAGCACTCGCCCTCATGGGCTCTATTACATGCTCCACAAATTGGCACTCGTCCTCCCATACGAACACCTGAGGATGCTTGAGATCGAGTTCCAGTCCACTGAATAAATTTCTGAGGCGAACCCGAGCTGCTTCCTTCACCAGAAAAACTCCGCCTCTTATGCCCTGGAGGGGAGCCCATACTCAGATTATTTTCTCGCTCCACAAGGGTGGCCACATCCACTAATCCTGAAAAGTGGATATCCGATGGCTGACCACCATACGGCGTATATCAGGGTGTAGTCCCTCCTGAAAACGATAAGCTCGCATCTCCTCTGTGGCGATAAAGTGGGGAGCAAATCGCCCAAGTTCTATGAATCTCCGGGAGTACTGTTCCACAATTGTGCCCCCTTGGACCAAATTTGAGAACTCTCTTGCCTTTTGCTTCCTTACCGATGCGGAAAAGAAGCGGTCGTTAAATTCTTTCTTGAAGCGCTGCCAGGTCACAGCAGCGAAAGATCCCAATTCTGATTCCAGCATCACCCTCTTGGTATCCCACCAATTAGACGCGGTGCCTTGCAACAGATAGCTGGTGTAGAGTACCTGTTGCGTCTCGTTGCAACCACACACCTCAAATGTTCTTTCCAGGTCTTTGATCCATTTTTCAGCTTGAAGTGGATCCTTTTCTCCAGTGAAGTGTGGAGTTCTATGCGCCAGGAAGCGCTCATAGGTGCATCCGGCTTGCATCATGCTACTGGACCCTCCTGGGTACATCCAAGGCCCTCCCTGATGTGGCCAAGGACCTCCTGGTTGTGGCCAAAACCCTCCTTGCTGTGGACAAGGCCCTCCTTGTTGTGGCCAGGGACCCCCTTGTTGTGGCCAAGGTCCTCCTTGTTGTGGCCAAGGCCTTGTCTGTTGTGGCCTAATATTCTGCTGCATAAACTCTGTTATCTGCCGTATTGCTTCGGCTATGGAGTCATCTCTTGAGGTATTGTCCCGTGGCTCCTGAGTAGATTTCCTTGGTCTCCCCATTTTCCTGCCACCACAACCTTTGACCCCCTTTCAGAAAACAAAAAATAAATAAAACCAACAACAAACAAAAACAGAACCAAAGACCAACACCACATCACAGAAAACAAAAGAAGCCAACTTGCAAAAACATAACTAAATAAATAAAAACAAACAAACAAGCTCAAACAAATAAAGCAAATAAAACAAATTAAATAACTGTACTTAACATAATTTTTTTTTTTAAAACACAACCTTAAAAAAAATATTCTGGTACTACCTACGGGACATGTGGTTTTACCCAGAGCCAAACTGCTCTGATACCACCTGTGACGCCCCCAAATCCCCACGCACGGACACGGAGAAATCTAGACGTCCGGATGATGACAACCCGGGTCACCACCCTATTGACGAGTGCTAAGTGTGTGCAAAAGCAACAAATGTGCACGAAGGGACACGCAGCGAATAACGAAAGTCATATAACTAAGTACCAGAATTTTATCTTAATATAAAACAAGCAGTTTAAAACATACATAAATAAAATATTACAAGATACAAATATAGTTTTAAACCAAACTATAAAGCATGACTTCGACTCAAAACTCCGGCGAAGCCGTATCCTCGGGCTCAGCCTCCTCCTCCTCCTCGAATCCTGCACCAAAATCTACGGAACCAAAAAAATGGTATCGCAGGTAAGTAAAATCCAAACACCACCAGATAAAAATATATAGAACTTAAGCAATATGCATGAAGTGATGCCAATGCACAAAACCGATAAAAACACATTTTTCCATGCACGCCAAAAATCCAATTTGGCCCAAAAACAAACCTTTCCAAATATCACGCTAAAAGTCACATTTGGCCCATATCCATCTCAAACCATTATCCAATTAAACCGTATGCACCATGACTTCCCCTAGGGGTCTTCCGCACACCCTGGCTCCAGTGCCATACCACAGGTTACGACCACGCATATGACACCTAACGAGCGATGCCCAGTTCCGCGCCCCGCGCGTTCGTAGCCAAGCATCCTCTAGCCCTCGCCAGTGAAGGGTCACGGAGTCGGTGCGTAGAGCGATGCCCGGTTCCGCGCTCGGCGCGTTCGTAGCCAAGCATCCCCTAGCCCCCGCTCCCGTCGTTGCCCAGCGACGACTCAGGGGACGTCACTCAGTTTATTCTGCTCCCGAGTGACCAGAGGAGCTCCACCGAGATAATACCCCATCCCGGCTTGGGGTCGTGATACACACGCACCCGAAAATCCACTTACGCCAATAAAACAGGCTTTTCTCAATTAAATAAAAATGCATGTGCATGCACCATGTAAATGCGATATTAATGCACAAAATAATCAACCATCCATAAATCAACAAAACCAAGCACTCCGTCCACAGCCCATCCGACCCCCGAACTCCTCGGACTCAGTCCGGAATCAGCCAACCAACCGATAAATATTTATTGAATGAGCAAAATATATTTAAATCTGAAAGTAGGGTTTGAAAAATACTTACAGCGCTATACGGTATTTTTAGAAAGCTTGCGGCGTTGCAAATGGCGGAAGGGAAGCAACGTAACAGTGAAAATTCACTGTGGCCGTGGGTTGTAAAATACCCACTTTTGAACGGGGACAAACCAGGGCTTGGGATTGATAGGGAATGGTCTAGGGATGATTATGAAGCTATTGGAAGTGAAGTTTGGCCGTGGGTGGCGGCGAAAACGGTGGAGGGAGGCCGGATTTTCCAAAATGGAAAGTTAGCTCGTGGGAGCTGTTCCGGTGGCTATTAGGGGCTGGAAATGGGTGGGTTAGAACGGCAAGGAATCGGTGATGAAGTGGTGAAGAGGTGGTGGCCAGAGGTGGAGCGACGGTGGCGGATCGGGGCAAAAACTGTGGGGCTTCTTGGGCGTTTTCCGGCCAAACGGCTGGCTGGATGGGGCTGAGGTTCGGTGGGGTGGTGCACCGGAGGGAGGGAAAGGTTTTGGTGGGGGTGGTGTGCTACACGGTGGCTGGCGGCGGTGGGTCTGGGCAGAAGACAGCTTCGGCGTGGGAGAGGAGAGAGAGAGAGACGAATGGGACGCGGGAAGAAGAAAAAGAAAAGGAAGAAGAAAAAGAAAAGAAAGAAAAAAGGAAAAGAAAAAGAAAGAAGAAAAAGAAAAGAGGAAAAGAGAAAAAGGAAAAAAGGGAAAAAGAGATGTAGGAAGAAATGAGGTCCAATCCTCACTCCGGACAACAAAACATATCCGCCGAGAACGAGATTAGAAACCGTAAAACAATTAAATAAATGAAACACAACATCCAACAAATAAAAACCAAATTTTAAAACGCAATAAATTAAAATAAATAAACTAATATATTAATTAAAATAAAAACAACCCTTCAGTGAAAATACACGTAAAAGCGGGTCAACACACAAGTCCAGGCGAAAGCTACATGCAAATGGCCTGTAACTCCATGCGAAAGCTCCATCTCAGCAATCCAAGTCCAAGTGAAACCTCCATGCGAATGGCCTTTGCAAACCTTCAGACACTATTCAGCTATAATGACCCAAACACATTTACTTCTCCACCAAGAATAGCAAATATCTTCACTGTTGAACCACCAACTGAATCCAGCAACCTCACCTCATACTGCAGTTAGATCTCTCTTTTGTCTTCAAGTTCAGAAAAGCAGGTATCAGGGGGAATAAAAGCTACGGTAGAGAATATTCAAGAATTCAATCCGTCACTTGAGGCAAGTCAACTACAGTGAAATTCTCAATAGCAACAGATATACTCAGCAATGAAGGGATTTAAATCTCAGTAGCAAAAACTTCAACTTGGACTCCACCAGGCCCATCAAAGTGAGCCCACCATCAACTCTCCATCCCAAACCAAGACAAGACCACTTTTTATGAGCCCACATGATTACTATGCTAACAGATCTACTAGTAAGAACCCAACCCAACCGCATCAGTTCACACCTGAAAGACAAATGGAATTCACTAGCAATCCCAAGCCAACCAACGTGGGTCCAAAGCTTTCATATTTCCCAATCGAGTGCAACCCTTATATGGTTCAGAATTATAATCCTCCAATGCAGATAGACCCAACTAGCTAATTTGTAGTGTTTGCTCCAAACCCATCTCCTTTCAACAACACAGATTAGAGCCAATCTCAGCTTACCATCCAATTGATTGAAGACTCAAGCCCTCAATGTGAGACTAGCCCTATGCATGTAGAATTTTCAGCAGCATCTATGGAACCAACAAAAGAAACAGAAGGTTTCCCAAGAGTCACAAGCCTCACTAAAAAAAGTTAACTTCTGAGGTATTCAGTTCTCAAATACAAAATTAGACTCAAGCACTTCCTGTCCAAAAGACATCAAGAAGTAGAATTTCTTGAAGCTCCAAAAAAGAAATCCCAATGTCTCATAAAAATAGAGAAAAGAGAGTCCATGGATGGTATTGCTAAAAAGCCATAATTAGAGGAATCATCAATGACTCTCACTCACCTGGAAATGCATTAATGCATAATGGGCAAAGAAAAAAATCAAAAGGGAAAGCAAGATTCAATCCATATAGTAGAACGTCTTCACATTCCCAAGGCAAGTCCAAATTAGCTAGCGAAACAAGCTTCAAAATGCCTCCATAAGCTAAATGAGAAAACCGGCTTGGAATTGCAAGGGTCTAACCTGACCCAAAGCAATAAGAAATTTAAGGGTTAATATTAGGAAATATAACCCGTAAGTAGTCTTTTTGTTGGAAACCTTAGTGACGGAAGATCATACCATATCTATTGTAAATAGTATAGGTTTCCATAATTTGGTAAGCTTTCTAGCAGGTTTTAAAAAAGGGGGACTACTACTTAATATGAATGCTATTTCCATTTTGATGTACTTGGATCCATCTCATCACCCTTGGCTAATTACCTATGTCTATGTCTCAGCGCAGTAAAATCTTAAAGCAAACTTTTGGAGTCATCTAGACTCAATAAAGCAAGCATTCCAAGGCCCTTGGATTTGTATGAGAGATTTTAATGGTGTGATAAATCAGAAAGAGAAGCATGGGGGGCACCTATTTCTTAATAATCATAACCGTGGACTCAAAACTATAATGGATAGACATGGTCTCATATATATTGGTTACTCGGGTCTGTAATACACATGGATAAACAATAGAAGTGGCATGACACTCATTAGAGAAAGATTAGATAGAGTGATCACAAATCAAGAATAGAGATCACTTTTTCCTTATGCTTCGTTGCAACATTTGGCTTCGTCAACATCAAATCATCATCCACTATTGTTACAAACGACCAACAATCAGAAACCTGTCACTTCATTCAAATTCAAAGAATTTTGGATTCACAAACCGCTCAGTCAGAATATTATCCAAGAAGCCTGGAGGAAATATTTCCAGGGCAATCCAGCTTATATACTTTGTCAGAAAATTCAAGCAACAAAAGAAGCTCTCAAAGTTTAGAACAAAAATCACTTTGGGCGAATTCAAAACGATATCCAAAACTTAGAAACAAAGTTGCTAGAGGTTCAAAGTAAGCTAATGAGCGAATTCATCCAGGAAAGAGAAAAATATCTACAACACAACCTCCACAAACAAAGAGAATATGAGGAATCATTATGGCATTGAAAGTCAAGTATAGCATAGCTCACTTCAACATATCTCAACACCAAATTCTTTCACTTATCAACGGCGATCAGAAGAAGAAGAAACTCAATTGACACATTAAGCTCAGTCCAGGTAATTGGTGTATGGATCAAACTCTTAAAAAAAATGCTTTCATTAATCATTTTCGATCCATATACACTTCATCAAATCCAAGCTTCCTGAAAAATTTAGAAAATTTATTTGAGAAACAAATTACAGACCAAGAAAATGAAAACCTTCAAGCAGTGCCAAATGTGATAGAAATTTTCGATGCTCTAAAAAAAATTCCAAACCATAAAGCACAAGGCTCGAATGGTATGACAACGTTCTTCTACAGGCATTATTGGATCATTATAGAAAAGGAGGTGGTAGAAGCAGTGCAGAATTTCTTCAGGAGTGACAATTTGCTAAAGCAAATTAACCACACCAACATAACTTTTATTCCAAAAATTCAAAATCCGAACAATCTGAACCATTACCGCTGTGACGCTCCCAAATCCCCATGCACGGACACGGGAAAATCGAATCGTCCGGATGATGATATCACGGGTCATCATCCTATCGACGAGTGTCAAATGTGTGTAAAAGCAACAAATGTGCAAAAGAAAACGCAACGGATAACAAAAGTCATAACTAAGTACCAGAATTTTTTTCTTAATATAATACAAAGCTGTTCAAAACTTACATATTAAAATATTACAAAATACAAATATTATTCAAAGCAACAAAAAGATAATAATTTCAACTCAGAACTCCGGCGGAGTCGCATCCTCGGGCTCAGCCTCCTTCTCTTCGATCCCTGCACCAAAATCTACGGTACCAAAAATTGTGCCGCAGGTAAGTAAAATCCAAACATCACTAGATAAAAACATAATAAACTCCACAATATGCATGAAAGAATGCAAATACTCTCATCCCATAATATCACATTTTTTCCACGCACGCCAAAATCCCATTTGGCCCAAAAATATATCGTATAAAACCAAGCCTCACTATTATCCCAGATAATGGCCCAAACCACTATTTTTCCAGAAAATGGATCGCAATATCCTCATACAAAACCTCACCATTTTCCCAGAAAATGACCCATTAACCAAACCATTAGAGCACTGTTGGCGGGAATCGCAGGCGGGGACTCTACCACCATCCCTACGCATGCACCGTAGGCGGGAATCACAAGCGGGACTCTACCACCATCCCTACTTACCACCATCCCTACAAGTCCATCTGTAGGCAGGAATCGCAGGCGGGACTCTACCACCATCCCTGCTCACCACCATCTCTACGTGTGCACCGTAGGCGGGAATCACAGGCGGGATTCTACCACCGTCCCTGCTTACCACCATCCCTACACGTGCCTCTGACTCAAACCAGTCAGTCCAACCGTTCACATATACCATAAATCATTTCTCGCTTACCAGCACAGCTTTCATTTTTCAAACACATGTACATGCATGCAACTACACGAAAAACCCAGTTTTCCCTTTTTAAACATGAACATGCGTGCACTATACAAAGCAAACATCAAGGCACAAATATCTCAAACAAATAACAACATCAACCAAACAACTCCATCCTCAATCCATCCGACCCCCGAACTCCTCGGACTCAGTCCGGAATCAACCAACCAGCAGTCAAATAATTATTGTAGGAGCAAAATATATTTAAATCTAAAGTAGGGTTTGGAAAATACTTACAGCGCTATACGGTATTTTTAGAAAGCTCGCGGCGTTACAAACGGCGGAGGAAAAGCAACGTAATAGTGTAATTTACACTGTGGCTGTGGGTAATAAATTACCCACTTTTGAACGGGGAAAAACCAAGGTACAAAATTGATAGGGAATGGTCTTGAGATATTTATGAAGCTAAAGAAAATGAGTTTTGGCCATGGGTGGTGGTGGAAACGGCGGTCGAAGGCCAAAAAGGGGCTGAACGGAGTTGAGCTCGTGGGAGCTACTCTGGCAACGGATCAAGGTCGGAAATGGGTGGGTTAGGTCGGCAAGAGGTGGGGGAAGAAGCTGTGAAGAGATGGTGGCCAGAGGTGGTGCGACGGCACTGGAATCGGGGAAAAACCGTGTGGCTTGGTGGAGCTCGTGGTGGCTAACGGTGGCTCGGATGGAGGTGAAACTTGGTGGGGATGTTCACCTGTGAGAGGGGAAGAAAACTGGGTGGGTGGTGTAGGCCACGCCACCTGCGAGCGGTGGTTCTGGGCTGCAAAAGCAACCGGCGACAGGGGGAAAAACAGAGCAGGTGTCATGACTTCCGGGGGCTCGCGGCGGCTAACAGCTGGTCCGATAGCTCTGAAAATTGGTGGGGATGATCTCTGGTGGAAGGGGAAGAGAATGGTGATGGTGATGCACTAAACGGTGGCCAGATGGTGGAGAACTGGGCGGTCAAAGGGGCGGCGACGGGAAGGAGAAAAAGAAGCTGTTCAGAGTATGCGGGAGAGAAAGGAGAATAAAGAAGAAGAAAAGAAAGAAAAAGAAAGAAAAAGAAGGAAAAAGGAAAAAGAGAAAAGAAAAAGAAAAGATGAGAGAAAAGAAATGAGGTCCAGTCCTCACTCCGGAAACCAAAACTGATCCGCCGAAAATGATTTTAAAAACCGTAAAACGACTAAATAAATTAAACACAACATCAAATAAATTAAAACCAATTTAAAATACAATAATTTAAAATAAAAGAACTATTATATTAAATAAATTAAAAAGCGTCTTCAGTGAAAATACACGTAAAAACGGGTCATCACATCCTCCCCTCCTTAAAAACAAATTTCGTCCTCGAAATTTGCAAGATCAACCATCAGCGCCAACAAATACAAGATACAACTATTAACATATATGAGAGATACATAACATCAACAACTCCCAACAAAACCAATGGTTATTAACTTCACACCATAAATTGCTAATATCCACAATGTCTCTGCTTTACCTTCCAAACTTTCATCCCATTCCAACTTTGGTAACTTAATAGCCACTTCCAAAGTTAACCATCCATAAACCAAATTGCACGACCAAAAGATTAATCTCCTATTAAAACTTTGAATCACTACTAATCCTTCAAAATCAAAACAAAATTTGAACTTCTAAGAATCTCCAAAAATCTTGCTTTCGCGCGCACTCTGATAACTCACCAAAATGCATAAAGGCTATGTCCTCAAAAATTAATATCATGAAGTATAAGCTCAATCCACACCTAATCACAAGAAAAGCTTTACCACCTTTCCATAGAAAATCATATACCTAAAAAAAAAAACCATAAATCTCCACTCGTTCCTCAATTGGCCATCGCTACCCTAAACGAAAACCAACATTCCGCAAAAATACATCCATTGATTGATGACGGAAACCAGTACTAATCAACCTCTAGGCCCCAATTTGAAAACACGTAGCATCATCCTAAAATACACCTGTCTCTCCTGAAGATAAGGAACATCTCCAAAAGGCCCAAGTCCTTCCCGGCCAACCAATGAGAGCGCTTATAACTTCTATCCGATATCCCATACTTCAAACTCATTACCTATATTATGAATAACATCAAATCTTGCAATAACTCACACACTATAAACTACCACTAACTTCACCTAGACATAATCAAAACACTCTTGGTAACTCACCCACCTACTTGTACTCTCAAAAACTTTAGTTTTAGCACAACTAATTCCTTCAATAGCACTTCACAAAAAAAACATCTTAAGATAGGTCATACTGTTTAAATCTTCAATCCATCAAAAACTATTAAACAACATTCAAGGATCCTATTGCTTTATTACTTCATACATATGATCATGCTACCCACCTTTGATGCATAAATTTCAACTTTCAAGATTTACTACTTCATACACCACATATGGTGACCTAACAATCTCTTTTCAAGTTAAATAACCATATCCTCAATTCTCCCAACTGGATACTTGATCTCTAAAAAAAAATATAGCCTCACCAATATAAATTCATATAACTTCAAGTCATAATTAATTTTCAAGATAAACACAACAGTCGTTTCAAACCATCATCCCAATGGGTAACTGGCTTCGACTGCACATTCCGTTCAACTTACCAAACAACTCAAAGCCAAAATCTCTTGAATTTAATATTACCACACAGATTCCTCTTCAACTCCTACCAAGCCAAAAATGGATGAGACTAGAACCAACACTCCCCGAAATCTATACGCACTTACCATTACTACTCATCGATCTCATGTACTCTTAGCCAACACCACAAATCATTCAAACGTACAAGTGATCCATTATCACATTTCCATCATCTAGACTTATATCCTCAACTCAACAAGAATCATTCCTGAATCTACTCAACTTATATCCTTAAATTAGCAACTAGCCATTGCTTAAAGTTTGGTACCGAGAATGACCTTAAACTTGCTAAGAATCCATTCCCAAAAGTTTACGAATCGTATAGCCTCAAATTCAATCATATTCAATACCAACACAAAATCTACTATTTCCAACACCCTGATGGACCTATATCTTTCGAATCAATAGAATCATTTCCTAAAATCTGCCACTACAACCTCGAGTTAATAATAATTATTTTTTAAACTAGCTCGATATCTTCAATCCTCAAAGAAATACACGCACTAGGTCATTACCTCCAATCCTCAAAGAAATCTACTTTAGAAAAATTTTCATATCAATAACTCAACTCTAATAAACCCCATTTTAATGGTTACAAACTAATAACTCACTAAAGTAGATCAAGCTACAGCACTAAGTCTGTAAAACTAAGAACTCAACTCTTATTATAAATCAATCATTCAACTCTGCAATTCTAAAACCTTAAATCAAATAAGAATCATCTTTCAGAACTTCTAAGATCAAGAAACTTACATCGCATAAAACAAAATCAACTCTAAAATCTTTCAAATTCTAAAACATTACTAGACAATAAATCATTTTTTGAAATTCTCAAGATTGGTAGCTTTAATCCAAAACATTCACCTTAAAATCTTGTAAAATCTAAAGCCCCAATTGTCACCAAATTATTGATCCGAATCACGAAATCTAAAACTCAAAATTTAATTATTTCCCCCCAAAACTTGTCGAACCTAACACCTTAAAACTCAAAATCACGAAATCTCTGATACCACTAACACCTTAATTACCATAAACCTATTTTCCTAAAATCTATAAGGCCCCAAGCTTTAAAACTTTAATGAAACTTCATAAAATCTATCTTTGAAATTTGTTGAACTTACAATCTACTACGTTATAGACCATTTCATAAACTCCACGGAACTAGAGAACTCAGGTATTCTACTTTTCTAAAAGATCACCCAGATCATGCCATTCTCTCCATGCCTCGATAATATACATATATAAAAGAAAACAAAACCACACAAGGCATTCATCACGAAGGATTAAATTAGACCCATACCTGCCATGACTCCAGCATTCTGAGTCTTTGTAACCTCGCCTCCAATGGTACCAGGAGTCATTGCGTACATTCGAGCCTGAGCCAAATGCCTCTGGTTAGCTCTACCACTGCGACGAGCTCCACGGCTTTCTTAAACTTGAATAGGGCATTCACGAGCAAGATGCCCCGTCTGACCGCACTCAAAACATTGGTTACTACCCAGATGACACTCGCCTCCGTGAGCTCTATTACATCTTCCACAAACTGGCACTCGTCCTCCCATACGCACTCCCGAGGCTGCTAATGGTCGAATCCCAGTCTGCTGAACAAACTTCTGAGGCGAACCTGAACTACTTCCTTCACCAGAAAAACTCCGCCTCTTATGTCCTGGAGGGGAGCCCATTCTCAAATTATTCTCTCGCTTCATAAGAGTGGCCACATCTACTAAATCCTGAAAAGTGGATATCCGGTGGTTGACCACATACGGCGTATATCAGGACGTAGACCCTCCTGGAAACGCTCGGCTCGCATTTCTTCTGTGGCGATGAGGTGGGGAGCAAATCGCCCAAGTTCTATAAATCTTCGGGCATACTATTCCACTGTCATGCTTGAATCACTCAAAAATGAGTAGCACTAAAGCTATCCCAAGTACATGAGGATGTCGTGTAATAATTAGGAATAAATTCCTAGATCGTCTCCTCAGGAAAAGTTACTTAAAACTCAAACTCGTTGAAAAAGGTGAAACAAAGAGAAAATAAAATGATGGTATGTGCAATGGATGGAAAAGGGTACTAGTCATGGACTAGATTCATGTTTTTAGATTTTGATTGTCGAATTGGAATGTAAAGGACTAATAGATTAAACTCAAAAATTAATAAAACTAAATTAAGAATTAAACTAAATTAGGAAGTAATTGATAAAACATGCACTAAAAATTGAAAAGCCCCAAATTCAATGTTCTAGGGTTCATCATTATATTCAAATCACAATTCTCAAATTAAACCACCGTAATTGTAATCACTACTAAAATGAAAGCTTAACGAAACAATAAAAATAAATAACATGAATTAAATGAATAACAAATAAATTACTCAAACATCTAAATCAAAATTCTCTAAAATAATTCAGAAACTCAAAACTGAAATGAAATAGCAAGTAGGGAATTGAAAAGATCAAGCCAGTTGAATGGAGATGAAGATTTGAAGCGGTGGAGGAGGCTGAGCTGCAGTGGCAATTGGACCCCTCAAGGAGTTCTTCAATCTGCTATAGTGTGAGTGAATGATCCAGTGGAAATTGTGTAGCTGCGTGAATGATTGATTGAATGAATCCTCCTCTCCGAATCTGAACGAAAATCAAAGAAAAAAAATGAATTCTAAGTGTTTCTCTACTCAAAATCGAGTTTTCCAGCCCAAGTGTCGTCCTAAGATGTAAAAAAAACATATATATACTCTGACGGTGGAATAAACCCTGATATGTAAAAATGCGATATTCGCTCGAGCGGAGTGTCGAGCGAACATCGAGCGTTCGACTCTGCCTGAATTCGCTCGAGCGGCCTGTCGAGTGAACATCGAGCGTTCGACTCTGCCTGAATTCGCTCGAGCGGCCTGTCGAGCGTTCGACTCTGCCTGAATTCGCTCGAGCGGCCAAATGCCTCCGCTGGAGGGATCTCTTTTCCCGCATCTCGCTCGAGCCCACTGTCGAACGGAAGTAAAGCGTTTGAATCTGCCTGACTTCGCTCGAGCGGCCAGAAGTCACCGCTCGAGCGAATTGTACCATAATCTATATTAATCAATAGTTGATGAAATTAGAGCAGAAATTCATGCTTTTAATCAATTAAAATCACAACTTTGATTTATTCATTTTTCCATATAAAACCAATGATAAAGTAATGAAAGAATTAATATATATTGGTTCAAAAAGCATTAAAAATGCAATGATTCAACTCAATCACACCCCCCAACTAGCATTTTGCTAATCCTTGAGCAAAATAGTGAAAATTAATTGAGATGAATATTGCATTAAGATCGAAATTCAAACAAAAATAATCAAACACAATTCTGAATTCTCACAAAAGTGACACGTTACTACTCAACCCCCAAGGGTTATACCCACCAAGACTATCTCAACGATCTTTCACATAGAATTAAGGCAAATGTCTCAGAACTCAAATGTGTGTGTGGAGTTAGACCGGTTGTGTGTTTCTCATTACTAGCCATGATTTGCCATAGGATTTTTCAACCTTAAGATTAATCATTGCTGATTCTAACTACCTCAAAACCCAAGGGTCTAGCAGTTTTTATGCCAGCTCTGTTTTTAAAGGTTGGACACTCAACCCCCAAAGTCTTGGGTAACTGTTTCTAGCCCTTTTTACTTAGGAAAGTTCACTAAGTTGCCTTTATTCCTTTTCTTTTTTTTTTTCTTCTTTTCTTTTCATTCTAATCTTTTCAAATCCTTTTCCTTTTTCTTTTTTGTTTTTTCTTTTTCTTTTTGGCATGGCTCGGTAGTCCTGCAGTTTACTTCTCCAGTATTAAATCAATGAATGGTAAATAAGGAACACTACAAGCATAAGCATGTGCAAAATGTCCTTCAAAATTTGCCTTTCGTTCTACAAAAATTTTATCAAGTTTCATCTCAATAAGCATAACATCCCGGTGTTTCAAGCCACATATCAACAAAATATGATGCATAAAAAATCATGCTCTATGTTTAAGCTTGAAAATAAATCTTCACAAATGATCCCGCTCAACTACTCCACCAAGATGCTCAAATTTCACAAATCTTATTTTTTTATTATATATATATATATATATATTTTTAAAAAAAAAAAACTGTGCACATATGCTACCCCCCAACTAGTGAGAGACATAGTCCTCAATGAGTCGAACGAAAGAAAAGAAAGTACACAGAACTAAGCAAGCAAAACAAACAATCAACATGAAATATAAAATCAAAGCAAAAGAACAAATAAAAACAAAGCAAGTAAAGAAAACTGTAAAGAAGGAGAAGCAAATCAAAACACTTCCCTAGGGTCTTGCACAAGCAAGATCTCCTCATGTGGATCAAAGACCTTCAGAAATAACTTTAGACGTTGTCCGTTGATAGTGAAGCTATTACCATTCTTCGGATTGACAATGTCTACCGCACCATGAGGATGAACGGTCTTTACAATGTACGGCCCACTCCATCGGGATTTCAACTTTCCAGGAAAAATTTGTAAGCGAGAGTTGTAAAGAAGAACTTCCTGGCCAAGTGTGAAATGCTTTGGATGAATTTTCTGATCATGCAGAATTTTCATGCGTTCCTTTGCAATCTGAGCGTTGTTATAAGCATTCCGACGAGCTTCATCCAATTCATTGATCTGCAATTTTCTCAACCCTGAAGCTTCATCAAGTGACATGTTAACATGTTTTATAGCCCAAAGAGCTCGATGCTGAATATCAACAGGTAAATGACAAACTTTACCATAAACTAATCGATAAGGAGACATTCCTAGATTTGTTTTAAAAGCTGTCCTATAAGCCCACAAAGCATCAAGAAGTTTAACCAACCAATCTTTCCTATTAGGCTTGATGGTTTTCTCTAAAATAATTTTTATCTCTCTTTTTGCCAATTCAGCTTGCCCATTTGTTTGAGGGTGATAAGGGGTAGAAACTTTGTGTGTAATACCATATTTCTTCACAAGTGTAGAAAATGGTTTGCTGCAAAAATGAGAACTCCCATCACTTATAATAACTTTTGGCATGCCAAAACGAGCAAACAAAGATTGCAAAAATTTCAGGACAACATGATGGTCATTTGTTTTGCAAGCAATGGCCTCCACCCATTTTGAAACATAATCCACAGCCAATAGAATATATGTGTTTCCAAAAGAAACTGGAAAAGGTCCCATGAAGTCTATTCCCCAACAATCAAAAATTTCTAAAGTAAAAATAGGGGAAAGAGGCATCATGTCTCTTTTGCTAATGGATCCCAATTTTTGACAAGGCTCACAAGCCTTGCAAAAATTATAAGCATCTTTAAACAAGGAAGGCCAGTAAAAACTGCTTTGCAAAATTTTTGAAACTGTTTTCTTTGCTGAAAAATGACCACCACATGCACCCATATGACAAAATCTCAAAACCGAATAAAACTCATCATCAGGAATGCATCTTCGAATCAATTGGTCTGAACAATACTTAAAAAGATATGGATCATCAAAATAAAAGTATCGTATCTCAGAGAGAAACCGACGCTTATCTTGGGTGGACCATTCAGAAGGCATTGGCTCAGTCACCAGATAATTGACTATGTCAGCATACCAGGGAGCTCTATCAACCACAAACAGCTGCTTATCCGAAAAACTATCATCAAGAGGAAGGCTGACATTTGAAGAAGGAGATGATGACAATCTAGAGAGGTGGTCAGCTACCACATTTTCAACTCCTTTCTTGTCCTTAATGTTGATGTTGAACTCTTGAAGTAATAGAATCCAGCGAATCAAGCGTGGCTTTGCATCTTTCTTAGCCAACAAATACTTAAGAGCAGAGTGGTCAGTGAAAATAGTAACAGGAGAACCAAGAATATAAGTCCAAAATTTATCAAGTGCAAAAACCACTGCAAGCAATTCTTTTTCAGTAGTGGTATAATTTTTCTGGGCATCATTCAAGGTTCTACTAGCATAATAAATCACAAATGGCCTATTATCCACCCACTGCCCCAAAACAGCTCCTAAGGCATAGTCACTAGCATCTGTCATAATCTCAAAGGGAAGGTCCCACTGCGAAGGTTGCACAATAGGTGCAGTGGTAAGCGACTTTTTCAAGGTATCAAAAGCTTTTTGGCACTCATCAGTCCAAACAAATTCAGTATCATTTTGTAAAAGAGTGCACAAAGGTTTTGCAATAGAACTAAACCCTTGAATAAACTGCCTATAAAAGCCAGCATGACCAAGAAAAGAACGAATATCCCTAACTGTCCTAGGGATAGGAAGTTTAGATATTAATTCAATTTTTGCCTTGTCAACCTTTATACCCTCAGAAGAAACAATATGCCCCAATACAATGCCCTGAGTAACCATAAATTGGCATTTCTCCCGATTAAGTAAAAGATTTTTTTCCTCACATCTCTGGAGAATACGTGCCAAATTATGCAAACAATTCTCAAAGTATTTTCCAAAAACAGAGAAATTATCCATGAATATTTCACAAATATCATCAATCATATCAGAAAAAATACTCATCATGCATCTCTGAAAAGTAGCTGGAGCATTACACAAACCAAAAAGCATTCTAGTAAAAGCAAAAGTGCCAAAAGGATAGGTGAAAGTGGTTTTCTCCTGATCCTCAGGTGCTACAGCAATTTGATAATAACCAGAGTAGCCATCCAAGAAACAATAATATGCATTACCAGCTACTCTTTCCAAAATTTGATCCAAAAATGGTAAAGGAAAATAATCCTTCCTACTGGATGAATTAAGTTTCTATAGTCAATGCACATTCTCCAGCCAGTAACCATTCTAGTTGGAATCAACTCATTTTTATCATTTTTTATGACAGTCAAACCAGATTTCTTTGGTACCACTTGAGTTGGACTTACCCACTTACTGTCTGAGATAGGGTAAATGATACCTACTGCGAGTAGCTTAAGCACTTCTTCTTTCACAACTTCCTTCATGGTAGGATTGAGCCTACTTTGAGCATCATGAACTGGTCTAGCATCGTCTTCAAGATGGATTCTGTGGGTACATACAGCGGCATCAATGCCTTTGATGTCAGCTATTGTCCAACCAATTGCGCCTCGATGCTTCCTTAATACTTCAATCAACTGGGCTTCATCCTTCTGATTTAGTTTTGAGGAAATCACCACCAGAAAAGTGCCTTCTTCAGGACCAAGAAACACATACTTTAAATCTTGAGGAAGTGGTTTCAGCTCCAACTGGGGAACTTCTTCTTCTGAAGATTTAAGCATGTCTGGTGGTGGTAGAGCTTCAAACTGGGGTTTCCATCTTACTCCCGCAAATTGAACTTCAAGTGGTAAAGATGAATCTGCAAAACAATCAGAAAAATCAAAGTCATCTTCATTGATATGATCAATTTTCTCATCAAGTAAAAATTCAGGTGTCTGAAAAATATAATCATCATCAGAGAATGGAGAAGTTGAGCAAATAAAATCTGTTGGTGTCAAACTCTCCACAGCATTCAAATCGCTTGTGTCATCAAAATGTGCTGGCATCTTGCAAGCGTTGAAAACGTTCAGCTCAAGTGCCATGTTCCCAAAGGTAAGCTTCAAAACTCCACTTCTGCAATTGATCAATTCATTTGATGTAGCTAGAAATGGTCTTCCTAGGATGACAGGAGCTTGGTAAATAGTGGAGACCGGCTGCTGCATGTCAAGAACCACAAAATCTACTGGGTAGTAGAATTTGTCCACCTGGACCAACACGTCCTCTACAATACCCCTCGGTACCTTAACTGATCTGTCAGCCAGCTGTAACATGATGGAGGTCTTTTTCAGCTCACCTAATCCCAACTGCTCATATACTGAGAACGGTAGCAAGTTCACACTACTCCCAAATCAAGTAAAGCTCTCCCAATGCGTGATTCACCAATCATAATGGAAATGTTGGGAGAGCTAGGATCTCCAAACTTCTGAGGAGTCTCACTCAATATCAATGCACTAACTTGCTCCGTTAGGAAAGCTTTCTTCTTCACATTCAGCTTCTTCTTCACTGTGCACAAGTCCTTCAAAAATTTTACATATGAAGGCACTTGTTGTATGGCATCCAAGAGTGGAATATTGATCTTCACTTGCTTGAAAATCTCTTGAATCTCCATGTGATACTTGTTCTTTTGGCCAGCTGCCAATCTCTGAGGATAGGGAACCACAGGTTGGTATCCCTTACTAGTCTCAACATCTGCACTCACAGGCTTCTTCAGCTCTGGTCTCACTACCTCTGGTTCTTTCTCAACTTCATCAGTCTCTGTTACATCTTCAGGTGTAGGACCAACTACCTGTGTGTCTATAGGCATCTCTGGTTGGGGAACTTCCTTCCCACTTCTCAAAGTAAGAACTGCCTTCGCTGTCTCAATAACATCCCCTGAGACATTATGCACTTGCTGTTGTTGCTGCCTGTATACTTGAGGATTAGGCTGAGGCTGTGCTGGAAATTTCCCTTTCTCTAGGGTGCTCAAGGTTGTGCTCATCTTATTAATAGTGCCTCGCAACTCATTTATGGCCTGAGTGTTCTAATTATTTGTGGTGGCCTGAATCTGCATGAATTGCTGAAGTGTATTGGCTATCTGAGCCATACTGTCATCTAGAGTCTTCTTTGCAGATGATGAAGGCTGAGAACTCTGTGCAGCTACATGAGGCTGAAATCCAGGAGGAGCTACATAAGGATAGCTCTGAGGGTTCTGATATGACGGATACTGGTGCTGAGGAGCACCCTGATTAAATGGCTGCTACTGAGGTGGTGGGGACCGACCAGGCTGATCATTTCTCCATGAGAAATTTGGGTGATTCCTCCACCCGGATTATATGTGTTGGAGGAAGGCTGATTCTGTGCTCTATTAACCCAGTTAGCTGATTGCATCTGCTCAGACCCACCTTCTTGAAATACTGGCATAATCGTGCAGTCTTGGGTCTTATGGTTTGAATCAGCGCATATAGAACATGCCTCTACTACTTTCACAGCCTCCATGACCTCTAGTCTTCTAGTCACTTTCACAGCCTCCATGACCTCTAGTCTTCTAGTCAATGCAGCTATTCGGGCTTGAACATCAGTGTCTTCTTTGAACTCATATCTACTCCCTCCAGAAATAGCCCTCAGTGGTTGTGCTGCTAATGAAACTCGATTAGTATGAGTGTTCCACTGTTGTGCACTCTCAGCAAGGTAGTCAAAAAATGATAATGCTTCATCAGGTTCCTTGCTGAAGAACTCCCCATTGCACATTGTCTGAACAAACTGCTTGCATTCTGGAGTGAGACCAGTGTAAAAATAGCTCACCAACCTCCAAGATTCAAAACCATAATGTGGACAAATGTTCACCAAATCTTTAAATTTTTCCCAACTGGCCTGAAAGGTCTCATCAGGTCTCTGATTGAACTGGCTGATTTGCTCTTGCAACAACTGAGTTCTCTGAAAAGGAAAAAAATTTTGTAAGAATTCACGCTGCATATCAGACCAACTAGAAATAGAATTAGGCCTCAAAGAATTAAACCAAATCGTCGCTTTATCCTTTAAAGAGAAAGGAAATAAACGAAGTCTAATGAATTCATCAGTAACAGCCCTAGTGATAAAAGTAGTGCAAGCCAACTCAAAATCTGTCAAGTGCTGGTAAGGACTCTAAGAATCCATCCCGTGGAACTGAGGTATCACTGACATCATGCCATGCTTAATAGAGAAATTAGATGCATTTTCAGGTAAAACAATGCATGAAGGTGTAGTGGTGCTAGTGGGTTGCAAATAATCCTTAAGAGTGCGTGGTGCAGGTGCAGCCATGTTTTCTGGTTCAATTTCAATTTCTTCACCTGACTCACTAATAGAAAAGACAGAAGAGCTATATATCTCCAAACTGTGTATACTACTCTCAACACTTGATGTGACTCTAAGCAACCTATTTGAACTGTCCCTCACCCATGACATGAAACATCAGTTTAAAGAGCATAACAAAATAACGAGTTCAAATTTAAGTTAAAATACTTTCCCCGGCAACGGTGCAAAAAACTTGACTCACTCAAAAATGAGTAGCACTAAAGCTATTCCAAGTGCAGGAGGATGTCGTGTAATAATTAGGAATAAATTCCTAGATCGTCTCCTCAGGGAAAGTTACTTAAAAATCAAACTCGTTGAAAAAGGTGAAACAAAGAGAAAATAAAATGATGGTATGTGCAATGGATGGAAAAGGGTACTAATCATGGACTAGATTCATGTTTTTAGATTTTGATTGTTGGATTGGAATGTAAAGGACTAATATATTAAACTCAGAAATTAATAAAACTAAATTAAGAATTAAACTAAATTAAGAAGTAATTGATAAAACATGCACTAAAAATTGAAAAGCCTCAAATTCAATGTTCTAGGGTTCATCATTATATTCAAATCACAAATTCTCAAATTAAACCACCGTAATTGTAATCACTACTAAAATGAAAGCTTAACGAAACGATAAAAATAAATAACATGAATTAAATGAATAACAAATAAATTACTCAAACGTCTAAATCAAAATTCTCTAAAATAATTCAGAAACTCAAAACTAAAATGAAATAGCAAGTAGGGAATTGAAAAGATCAAGCCAATTGAATGGAGATGAAGATTCGAAGCGGTGGAGGAGGCTGAGTTGCAGTGGCAATTAGACCCCTCAAGGAGTTCTTCAATCTGCTGCAATGTGAGTGAATGATCCAATGGAAATTGTGTAGCTGCGTGAATGATCGATTGAATGAATCCTCCTCTCTGAATCTGAACGAAAATCAAAGAAAACATGAATTCTAAGTGTTTCTCTACTCAAAACCGAGTTTTCCAGCCCAAGTGTCATCCTAAGATGTAAAAAAAACATACATATATTCTGACGGCGGAATAAACCCTGATCTATAAAAATGCGATATTCGCTCGAGCGGAGTGTCGAGCGAACATCGAGCGTTCGACTCTGCCTGAATTCGCTCAAGCGGCCTGTCGAGCGAACATCGAGCGTTCGACTCTGCCTGAATTCGCTCGAGCGGCCTGTCGAGCGTTCGACTCTGCCTGAATTCGCTCGAGCGGCCAAATGCCTCCGCTCGAGGGATCTCTTTTCCCGCATCTCGCTCGAGCCCACTGTCGAGGGGAAGTAAAGCGTTTGAATCTGCCTGACTTCGCTCGAGCGGCCAGAAGTCGCTGCTCAAGCGAATTGTACCATAATCCATATTAATCAATAGTTGATGAAATTAGAGCAGGAATTCATGCTTTTAATCAATTAAAATCACAACTTTGATTTATTCATTTTTCCATATAAAACCAATGATAAAGTAATGAAAGAATTAATATATATTGGTTCCAAAAGCATTAAAAATGCAATGATTCAGCTCAAGTTTGAGAACTCTCTTGCCTTTTACAGCCTTACAGAAGCGGGAAAGAAGAGATCATTAAACTCTTTCTTGAAGTGTTGCCATGTCACAGCAGCGAAAGACCCCAGTTCTAATTCCAGCATTACTCTCTTGGTATCCCACCACTCAGAAGCGGTGTCTTACAACAGATAGCTGGCGTAGAGTACTTGTTGCGCCT
Organism: Carya illinoinensis; assembly: GCF_018687715.1. Lineage (NCBI taxonomy): Eukaryota > Viridiplantae > Streptophyta > Magnoliopsida > Fagales > Juglandaceae > Carya > Carya illinoinensis. Next base: position 25,674,000 of record NC_056765.1, read on the forward strand.
CAGTGCAACCACACACCTCAAAAGTTCTTTCCAAGTCTTTGACCCACTTTCCAGCTTGAAGTGGATCCTCTTCTCCAGTGAAGTGTGGAGTTCTATGCGCCAGAAAGCGCTCATAGGTGCACCCAGCTTGCACCCCTCCACTAGGCCCTCCAGGTAGTAGCCAAGGCCCTCCTTGTTGCCAAAACCCTCCTTGTTGTGGCCAAGGACCTCCTGATTGTGGCCAAGGCCCTGGTTGTTGTGGCCTAAAATTCTGTTGCATGAATTCAGTCATCTGCCGTATTGCTTGGGCTATGGAATCATCTCTCGATGTATCATCCCGTGGCCCTTGAGTAGAATTCCTTGGTCTCACCATTTTCCTGCCACAACACAACCTTTGACCCCCCTTTAAGAAAAACAAATAAAAACCCACAACATAAAACCAAAAACCAAAACCAACACCACATAGCCAGAAACAAAAGAAACCAGCATGCAATAACATAACTAAATAAATAAAAACAAGCAAACAAGCTCAAATACATAAAACAAATAAAACATGTCAAACAGCAATTTTACTTAAAATAAATTTTAAAACACAACTTTAAAAACATTCTGGTACTTCCTACGGGACATGTGGTTTTACCCAGACCCAAACTGCTCTGATACCACCTGTGACGCCCCCAAATCTCCATGCACGGACACAGGAAAATCGAGACGTCCGAATGATGACATCACGGGTCATCATCCTATCGATGAGTGTCAAGTGTGTGTAAAAGCAACAAATGTGCAAAAGAAAAAGCAGCGGATAACGAAAGTCATAACTAAGTACCAGAATTTTTTTCTTAATATAATACAAAACTGTTCAAAACTTACATATTAAAATATTACAAGATACAAATATTATTCAAAGCAACAAAAAGATAATAATTTCAACTCAGAACTCGGGCTCAGCCGCATTCTCGGGCTCAGCCTCCTCCTCTTCGATCCCTGCACCAAAATCTACTGTACCAAAAATGGTGCCGCAGGTAAGTAAAATCCAAACATCATTAGATAAAAATATAATAAACTCCACAATATGCATGAAAGAATGCAAATGCTCTCATCCCATAAAATCACATTTTTTTCACGCACGCTAAAATCCCATTTGGCCCACAAACATATCGTATAAAACTAAGCCTCGCCATTATCCCAGATAATGGCCCAAACCACCATTTTTCCAAAAAATGGATCGCAATATTCTCATACAAAACCTCGCCATTTTTCCAGAAAATGACACATTAACCAAACCATCAGAGCACTGTAGGCAGGAATCACAGGCGAGACTCTACCACCATCCCTAGGCATGCACCGTAGGCAGGAATCACAGGCGGGACTCTACCACCATCCCTGCTTACCACCATCCCTACAAGTCTGTCTGTAGGCAGGAATCGCAGGCAGGACTCTACCACCATCCCTGCTCACCACCATCTCTACGCGTGCACCGTAGGCGGGAATCACAGGTGGGATTCTACCACCGTCCCTGCTTACCACTATCACTACGCATGCCTCTAACTCAAACCAGTCAGTCCAACCGTTCACATATACCATAAATCATTTCTCGCTTACCAGCACAACTTTCATTTTTCAAACACATGTACATGCATGCAACTACACGAAAAACCCAGTTTTCCCTTTTTAAACATGAACATGCGTGCACTATACAAAGCAAACATCAAGGCACAAATATCTCAAACAAATAACAACATCAACCAAACAACTCCGTCCTCAATCTATCGACCCCCGAACTCCTCGGACTCAGTCCGGAATCAACCAACCAGCAGTCAAATAATTATTGTAGGAGCAAAATATATTTAAATCTAAAGTAGGGTTTGGAAAATACTTACAGCGCTATACGGTATTTTTAGAAAGCTCGCGGCGTTGCAAACGGCGGAGGAAAAGCAACGTAACAGTGTAATTTACACTGTGGCTGTGGGTAATAAATTACCCACTTTTGAATGGGGACAAAACAAGGTATGAAATTGATAGGGAATGGTCTTGAGATATTTATGAAGATAAAAAAAACGAGTTTTGGCCGTGGGTGGTGGTGGAAATGGTGGTTGAAGGCCAAAAAGGGGCTGAACGGAGTTGAGCTCGTGGGAGCTGCTCCGGTAACGGATTGAGGTCGAAAATAGGTGGGTTAGGTCAGCAAGAGGTGGGGGAAGAAGCTGTGAAGAGATGGTGGCCGGAGGTGGTGTGACGGCGCCGAAATTGGGGAAAAACCGTGTGGCTTGGTGGAGGTCGTGGTGGCTAACGGTGGCTCGGATGGAGGTGAAACTTGGTGGGGAAGTTCACCTGTGAGAGGGGAAGAAAACTGGGTGGGTGGTGTAGGCCACGCCGCCGGCGAGCGGCGATTCTGGGCTGCAAAAGCAACCGGTGACAAGGGGAAAAACAGAGCAGGTGTCGTGACTTCCGGGGGCTCGCAGGGACTAACGGCTGGTCCGATGGGTCTGAAAATTGGTGGGGTGATCTCTGATGAAAGGGGGAGAGAATGGTGGTTGTGGTGCACTAAACGGTGGTCGGACGGCGGAGAACTGGGCGGTCAAAGGGGCGGTAAGGGGAAGGAGAAAAAGAAGCTGTTTGGCGTACGCGGGAGAGAAAGGAGAAGAAAGAAGAAGAAAAGAAAGAAAAGGAAAGAAAAAGAAGGAGAAAGGAAAAAGAAAAAGGAAAAAGAAAAAAGAAAAAGAAAAGATGAGGGAAAAGAAATGAGGTCCAGTCCTCACTCCGGAAACCAAAACTAATCCGCCGAAAATGATTTTAAAAACCGTAAAACGACTAAATAAATTAAACACAATATCAAATAAATTAAAACTAATTTAAAATACAATAATTTAAAATAAAAGAACTATTATATTAAATAAATTAAAAAGCACCTTCAGTGAAAATACACGTAAAAACGGGTCATCATAACCGTCCAATCAGTTTCACAAATGTCATTTATAAAATCAATATCAAAATCATGGCCAATCGTTATAAAGCAATGTTATATGCCATTATATCCCCACTACATACAGCCTTTGTCCCAGGACGCTATATAAAAGAAAATAATATAAAGAAAAACACTATAATTGCGCATGAACTAATCCATCACCTCAAGATGAAAAAAGGAAAAAAAAGCTCTGATGGCAATAAAGCTAGATATGGAAAAAGCTTTCGATCTGGATGAATGAGATTTCTTATTCTTGGTAATGAAGTTAGTGGGTTATAGCCCAGGCCCGATAAATCTGATCAAAGAATTTATTACCACTGTAATGTTTTCTATTTTCATCAATGGTTCGCCTTGAGGTTTCTTCATTGCCTAAAGGGAATTAAGACAAGGAGATCCAATCTCCCCTTTCCTCTTTATTCTTGTGACTGAAGTGTTATCTAGGAATTTATTAAAAGAGGAAGCAAGAGGATAGATGGAAGGGATAAAAATAAGTAGGCTTAGCCCGTTAGTCTCACACCTTCTGCTTGCAAATGACACGATTATCTTTGCAAAAGTAACAACAAACAGTGCCCAAGTAATATCTAAAAGCTTAGCAAAATTTCAACAGTGGTCAAGGCAAAAGATCAATATGCATAAATCTAACATCTTTATTACAAGGAATGTTAACTCACTCGTAAAGTCAGTAATCCACCATTGGCTTCCATACAAAGTCTCCTCGAAAAAAATGAAATATCTGGGCTTCCCAACATCTTTTGGTAGAAACAAGAAAGAAAACTTCCAGGTACTATTAAGCAAAGTGGAGAAAAAATTATAAGGATGGAAATTAAAATTATTTTCTCAAACGGGCCGAACAATGCTAATAAGAATTGTAGCCAGTACTATCCCTACTTATTTTATGTCAACTTTTTAGCTTTCTAAAACTGTGAGCAAGATCTTAGATACGAACTTCAAAAATTTCTGGTGGGGTTTCCCGAAAGATAAGACCCGTAATTTGACTCTTAAGTCATGAAAATCCATATGCCAACCATAAATTTTTGTGGGTATTGGAATAAGGCAAATGACTAACATGAACCAAGCACTGCTCAAAAAAAGGAGATGGGAAATGAGTAAAAGCTAGAATGATCTTTGGTATGATATACTAGCAGCAAAGTATTTCAGAAATTCAATTTTTGCCAAGCAACACAAAAGGCAACCAGACTCTTACTTTTGGAAAGGAATTTTACAAATAAGAGAAACACTTAGGTTCTGCTTGACCACTGAGATTTCTCAGATGAAAATTTTGAGTTTTAAGATTAAATATTAAAATATTATATTTTAATATTATTATTATTTTAAAATTTAAAAAAGTTAAAACAAAATTAAATTATTTATTATATTTTATATGGAGATTTGTAAACGTTGTAATGATGAAATGAAAATTTTTTATTTGAGATGAGAAATCTTGATGGCCAAACCGAACCTTAGAAAAGGGACAGGCTTTCAGCTCAATAATGGCCTCACAACTAATATATGGGATGCACCATGGATACCTTTGGTGGAAAATTTTAAACCAAAACCACTACAAGGAATGGATCAAGCTCACCCAAAACTAAGGTTTCGAACATCATCACATGAAATCCAAGACACTGGGACATAGAGAAAATGCAGAATTTGTTTGAGCAAGAGAGTACCAACGAAATCTAGAAAATCTCTCTATCGATCTACTCTCATAATCAAGAAAAAAGATTTGGGTCCCATCCAAGAATGGAAAATTCTCTGTAAAATCGGCTTACAAGTGGTAGTCAATGGACAAGAAATGATACAACAAAATGCAACCCAAGACCAAAACCTTTTCAAGTCAATTTTGAAGTTGAAAATCCATGAGAGACACAAATTACTAATATGGAAGCTTCTTTGGAACATCTTTCCAACAAAAACAAGAGCGAACAAAGTTATCTTAAGCTCAACTTCAGAAGAATGTTCGCTATGCAATCAAGTTGAAGAATTCTTCATCTTTTTGTCAAATGTCCTATAGTGAGAATACTATGAAGTCAAAGTTCATGGCCTCTAAACTTAGGAAATTTGTTGATTTACTCAATATCCTATTGGATTAGAATGATCATCTCTCCAAATGATGAATTAGGCCTTCAAGATGCAAATTTTCATTCTTTTCAACTTTTTGCAGTCATAACTATAGACTTCATATGAAAGCAAAGAAATAACATTGTGCACAATCAACTCATTTTCTCAATGGAAGAAGCCAAAACTCAATTGAGTCGCATATATATCAACTATCAAGAAGCTTGGAAAGCAAAGCAAAAAAAAATGGCAACCTCCACCTAGCAACTTCCTAAGCTACTCTTTTGATGATGTAGTTAGAGATACGTTCTCTACTATTTTAGTATTATGGAGAGATCACTTTGGAAATATTTTAAAAATTTAGACTGAAAAACTCTCTTCAAAGAGAATCCTCTTAGTGGTTGAAGTATTGGCAACTCTCCTAGCCACTAAAATGGTTGACTCATCTCAGCACCTTCGGGTAATTTTTTAATGAGACTCTCAATAGGTTATCTCAGCTATGGAAGACTCTTCATATGCACCAAATTGGCATATTTCTCCCATCATTAAAGACATCCAACACTTATTCGCTCTCTATGGTCACTCGAAATTAGCCAAAATCCATCGAACTGTAAATCAATGTGTGCACTTTGTGGCGCAATGGGCAACAACCAATCTTGTTTTTGGAAGCAAATCCTTGGATAGTTCTTTTCATTATTTTCTTTTTTACCCTCCCTAAACTTTGTAATAGTTTTATATTTTATAACATATAATATATCAAGCTTGATTAGAAAAAAAAAATATTAATCTTAAAGTTGAAAAATCATAGGACAAATGGCTAGTAATGAGGAACACAGCCGTTTAGCTACACAAATATGAGTTTTGAGACATTTTTCCTAATTCTATATGAAGGATTGTTGAGACAGTCTTGGTAAACATAGCTCCTGGGGTTGAATAGTCATAGGTCACCTTTTGTGAGAATTCAAAATTGTGTTTGATTACTTATATATAGATTTAGATCTTACAATATTCATCACAAGGTGTAATTGAATTGAATTATTGCATATTTAATACATTTAAAATCAATATATTTAAATTATTTCATGACATTATTATTAGTTTTAAATAAAAAAATAGTTAAAGAGGTATAAATCCAAGTTGTAAGTTAAATTGATTAATAACATTGTTTATGTTTAATTTTATAAGTTTTAATTTAATTAAGCAATATTTCTTCTTGTCTATAATATATTTTTAATATTTTATTCTTTATTTTTTCTGATTTATATTTTATTTTATTTTTGTGGCCTTGATATTCTTCTCTCTAGTAGTCGGTTATACTTTAGTCCAATATGGTATCAACTTATCTTGGCCGATGATCTTTTAAGCATTGGAGGTCAATTTTGATAACGGAGGACACGCGGGCCCAACAGCTTCTTTCTTCGGTTTTTGGACGGACGTGAGACAAAAGAATGGTTTTTTTGGGCTTAACGGAAGACACGCACTTGAGGGGCCTTTTTGACTAGCACAACACGAAGCAAGGAAAAAGGATTTCGGCTTCTTTCAACTGGTGCATGCGGGACCCATAGTGAGGATTGTTTCATTTTTGTATTGGACGGAATCAAGTGAGCGGGTTTTTTTTTTTTTTTTTTTTTTTTTGGTCTTCGACAAAACATAGGAAAAAGAGAAGGGCAGCGCCGTTTGAAGAACTCGAAGGGTCCAAACTGCTGCTACTTCGGCCTCAGCTGCTTATTATTTCCATCTCTTTGAGTTACTCTTTTTATTCCCTAATTTCTATTTGGTTTTAATTTGAGCCTTATAGTATATTTTTGAAATTTTTAGATTAAAATCATTTGGATTTGAGTATTTTATTCAGTATGTTTAACTTTAATGTATTTTTTTTTTTTTTGTTCATTTAAGCTTCCATTTAACAGATATTACAATTTTTATAAATTGATTTTGAGAATTTTGTGATTTGAATACAATAATGAACTCTAAAATCTTAATTTTGGGGCTTTTCAATTTTCAGCTTATATTTTGTCGATTATTTTCTAATCTAGCTTAACTCTTGGCTTAATTTTATTAATCTCTTAGTTCCATTAGACATTAGATTGATTAAGAGTTAATTAGGATTTAAATAATTTTGGTTTTATTAGTTAATTTTCTAATTAATTAATATTGTTTAGCTTAGTTGGATAATTGATTGTTAATTTCAATTTGTTAGTCTCTTACATTTCATTTCGACAAATATGAATCTTATATGACTAGTGCCTTTTCATGTTACACTATTACACTCTTCTATTCATTGCACATATAACCACTTTTATTTCTTCATTGTGAATATTTTTACCTTTTACATGAGGTTGATTTTAAACAATTTTTTTCAAAAAGACAATCTAAAAATTTTATTTCTAATTATTATACGACGCCCTCCTGCATTTGGGGTAACTTTTGTGCTACTCATTTTTTAGTGAGTCAAGTTTTTGGCGCCGTTGCTTAATTATTTAGCTTAAATTTAAACTCGTTATTTTTGTTTTTATTTATTTTTTTATCTCAATTGTTTCTCTCACTATATTTATCTCTAATTACACACTTCACTTGTCATCTACTACTCAGTCGCTTGAATCTTATTTATACTATTTGGACTAATGTTTCATGCCATGGGAGAGAGACAGTTAAAATAGGTTGTTTAGAGTTATATCGATAATTTAGAGTAGTATACACAACTCAGACATAGATTGTTCTTCCATCTCTTCTATGAGTGAGGACATTGAAATTGAACAAACCATGGCTACACTTGCACCATGCAATTTTAAGGATTATTTATAGCCCACTTGCACCACTATACCTTCATGCATTGTTTTACCTGATGATACACCTAATTTTTCTATTAAGCATGACATGATGTCAGTGATACCTCAGTTCCACAGGATGGATTCTGAGAGTCCTTACCAGCACCTGACAGATTTTGAGTTAGCCTACACTACTTTTATTACTAGAGCTATTATTGAAGAATTTATTAGAATTCGTTTATTTCATTTCTCTTTAAAGGATAAGAAAAAATTTGGTTTAATTCTTTGAGGCCTAGTGTTATCTCTAGTTGGTTTGATATGCAGTGTGAATTCGTACATAAACTTTTTCCTTTTCAAAGAACTCAGTTTCTGCAAGAGCAAATTAGCCAGTTGAATTAGAGATCTGATGAGACTTTCTAGGCCAGCTAGGAAAGGTTTAAGAATTTGGTGAACATCTGTCCACAACATGGTTTTGAATCCTGGAGGCTGGTGAATTATTTTTACATTGGTCTCACTCCAGAATGTAAGGAATTTGTTTAGACAATGTGCAATGGAGAATTCTTTAGCAAGGAACCCAATGAAGTACTATCATTGTTTTTACTATCTTGTCGAGAGCACACAACAATGGAACTCTCGGACTGATCAAGTTTCATTAACAGCACAACCACTAAGGGCTATTTTTAGTGGGGGCAGATCAAGTAGCAAGTTCACATTACCCTACAAAATCAAGTAGAGCTCCCCCAATGCATAACTCACCAATCATAATGGAAATGTGGGAAGAGTCAGGATCTCTGAACTTCTAAGGAGTCTAGTTCAATATCGATGTACTAACTTGCTCCGTTAGGAAAGCTTTCTTTTTTACATTCAGCTTCCTCTTCACTGTGTGTAAGTCCTTCAAAAATTTTGTATGCGAAAGAACTTGTTATATGGCATCTAAGAGTGGAATATTAATCTTTACTTATTTGAAAATCTCTTAAATTTCAGTATGGTATTTGTTTTTTTGGCCAGCTGCCAATCTCTGAGGATAGGGAACTATAGGTTGGTACCCCCTACTAGTTTAAGAATTTCCACTCATGGGATTCTTTGACTCTAGTCTCACTTCCTTTGGTTCTTTCTCAGCTTCATCAGTCTCTGTTACATCTTTAGGTGTATGAGCAAATATATGTCTGTCCATGGTCATCTTAGGTTGGGGAACTTTATTTCTACTTCTCAAAGCAAGAACGACTTTCCCTGTTTCAATAACCTCCCCTAAGACATTATGTACCTGTTGACCTTCACTATTTCAATAACCTCCCCTAAAACATTATATATCTGTTGTGGTTGTTGTCGCTATACTTGAGAATTAGGCTGAGGCTGTGCTGCAAATTTCCTTTTTTCTAGAGTGCTCATCTTATTGATGGTGCCCTGCAAGTCATTTATGGCCTGAGTGTTCTAATTGTTTGTGGTGGCCTAAATCTGTATAAACTACTGAAGTGTATTGGTTATTTGTGCATACTGTCATCAAGAGACTTCTTCACAAATGATTAAGGTTGAGAACTCTGCGCAGCTGCATGAGGCTGAAATCTTGGAGGTGCTACAAAAGTATAGCTCTAAGAACTCTAATATGGATGATACTGGTACTGAAGAGTACCCTGATGAAATGGCTACTAAGAAGGTGGTGGAGATTGGCCAAGATGATCATTTCTCCATGAGAAGTTTGGGTGATTCCTCCACACCGGATTATATGTGTTGGAGAAAGGCTAATTTTATACTCTGTTAACCCAGTTCGCTGATTACATCTGCTTAGACCCACTCTCCTGATATATTGGCATAATTGGGTAGTTCTGGTTCTTGTGATTTGAAATAACACATAAAGAGCATGCCTCTACTACTTTCATAGCCTTCATTTTTTCCATTTCCATGACCTTTAATCTTCTAATCATTGTAGCTATTCAGGCGGGAATATCAATATCCTCCTTAAACTCATATTTGCCCCCACCAGAAATAGCCCTTAGTGGCTGTGCTACTAACGGAACTTGATCAGTCCGAGTATTCCATTGTTGTGCGCTCTCGGCAAGATAGTCAAAAAATGATAGTGTTTCATCAGGTTCCTTGCTAAATAATTCGCCATTGCATATCATCTAAACAAACTCCTTGCATTCTGGAGTGAGACCAATATAAAAATAATTCACCAGCCTCTAGGATTCAAAATTGTGTTGTGGACAAAATTAAGCAACCATCCCTGAAAATGACACCAAAAACATGACTCGCTCGAAAATGAGTAGCACAAAGACTATCCAAAGTGCAAGAAGGTGTCGTGTAATAATTAGGAATAAAATTCTTAGATAGTCTCCTCAGAGAAAGTTGTTTAAAATCAAATTCGTATAAAAGGTAAAAATATTCACAAAGAATAAATAAAAGTGGTGATATATGGAATGAATGGAAGAGTGTAACGGAAATGAAAAAGATACTAGTCATGAACTAGATTCATATTTTTAGATTTTTTAGTGTCAAAATGAAATAAAAAAGACTAACAAATTGAAATTAACAATCAAGGACCCAACAAAGCTAAACAATCTTAATTAATTAGAAAATTAATTAATAAAACTAAAATTATTTAAGTCCTAATTAACCTTTAATCAATCTAATGTCTAATGGAACTAAGAAATTAACAAAATTAAGCCAAGAGTTAAGCTAGATTAGAAAATAATTAACAAAATATGAATTGAAAATTGAAAAGCCTCAAAATCAAGATTTTAGGATTTATCATTGTATTCAAATCACAAAATTCTCAAAATCAGTTCATAAAAATTGTAATCTCTGTTAAATGGAAGTTTAAATGAGCAAGAAAAATAACTACTGAAAATAAAATACCCAAACCCAAATGATTCTAAGCTAAAAATCTCAAAAATATACTATAAGGTTCAAACTAAAACTAAATAGAGATTAGGTAATAAAAAGAACAAGCCAAATGGATAAAGATGGAAAGCAATGGAGGAGGCCGGAGCAACTGCAGTTTGGAGTCAACCCCTTCAAGCGGTGTAGCCCTTCTCTTTTTCCTGTGCTTTGTTGAAGACCCAAAAAAAAAAAAACCCCACTCACTTGCTTCTGCCCAATACGAAAATGAAAGAATCCTCACTATGGGTCCTGGGTGTGCCAGTTGAAAGTAGCCGAAATCATTTTTCCTTGCTTCGTGTTGTGCCCGTAAAAAGGCCCCTCGAGTACGTGTCTTCTGTTAAGCCCAAAAAAAAAACCATCTTTTGCCTCACGTCCATCCAAAACCCAAAAGGCCTAGGGGTGGGCAACGGGGCCCTACCTTCGTGTGGCGGGGCGGATTACCCCGTTCGCATAGCGGGGGGCCAGGGGTTTTCCCCTGTCCATATTTTGTTGCTAGGAGGGGGTGGGATGGGGTGGTCCCCTACTCCAAAAATACCCTACCCCGCCCTTACTGTAAATATATATAATATATATTTTATATAAATATAATATATATTTTAAAAACCCCTCAGGTGACCAAAACGGTGTCGTTTTGGCACCTGGGTTTTTTTACTGACCTAAAAGGCTAACACCCCCCCCCCCCCCTCTCTCGATCTAAAGTCAGATTTCCCATTACCCGCCCCCCCTCTAATATGAAGGCTGAAGCCCCGTCACCCCCATTGAGTTCGCTATCCGTGAGAGTATCGCCATTGTCATAGCCCCCTGTCGCCACCGTAGCTGACCTCTTCGCTGTTTGTGCTTGCCACCATCTCGCTGAAGGTAAGTCTAATCGAGGATTCTCATCTTTTTTTTTTTAATTTTATATTTTTATAGAATTAAATGGAGAATGGGATTAATGGAGATGAGATTGTGAATTGTGTGCTGTGGAGGATTGAATGTGCATGTGTGTGATGGATCCGATTGTGATTGAATGTTTTTAGGGTTTTGTGATTTATTTCAATTTTGTGATTTAATTCGGTTTTGTGATTTATTAGGCTTTCATTTGAATCCATAAGAGTATATATAATTAGATATACAAATGTTTCTTTTAAATTGAGTTAGAAAACACTTCCTCCAACCCATTTAAGAAATGACAAAGTTTTTCTCCAAATCCTAACAAAGAATGCTAATTAGCAAAGAATTTAGTTGAAAGATGTAATATTTCAATCTTGATAATTTATTGTATACTGTATTTTCTCATTTAGTAATTTATAATGTAAAAAAAAAAATTATGACATATTGCTATTGTAGTTTTGATATGCAATGTTTATGACATGGAGTAGGTTATTCGTTGTCTTCAGCAATGCTCCAACCTGCTGATGCCTTGTAACAATAATGATATTTAAAAAGAAAAAAAAAACTGTTGGTATATTTAAATTTTGTTCTATCATTTATGAAATGGGGTCATAAAGAATCTTAAGATTAAAGACAAATGCTTTAACACAAAAAATATTTTATATTAACTTAATTGAGTTAGTTTTATTTTTATTGTAAAATAAATCTGATCAATTATATTAAATTATTTAAATATTTATATTTTAAAAAGCTATTTAATTAGAAGGTGAACAACTACATACTAAAAATAATAAAACCTATTTTGGAATGCATTGCACTTGGTTGGATGTTAATGCTTTTCATGTTGATAAGTTATAACTTTATATTTTTAATTATAATTCGTTTTATTTTTAACTTATTATTATTGCAAGTTCTATGATCTTGAATTTGATTCTTATAAAACTTAACTCAACTCAAATTCTCAGTGAATTCACCGCCACCCAAAATTGATCAAACTTTCCAATATTATGATTTTGTTAATTTACAATTAGTTTTAATGTTAATAATACAACTTGTAGTATTTATTATTTTTATGTCTTTGTAATTGTTTATTGGTTGTCTAAATTTGTAATTTGTATCATTCTAAATTTGTAATAGCTTAGTGTGTGCCTTAGTGATGGTTATTACTTAGAACTTAATAGACTAATAGTATTAGGTTGAAGTTTGAACTTGGAACTTCGTAATTATTATTTCTATTCATAATTTTTTTTTTCAGTTTTTTAATATATAAATATAGTTATAGTTAAATGTTTAGTCCAAAAACAAACTTGAATGTGTTTTTGGGCCATTTTGGTCCCAAATAATCGAAACAGGCCAAAGGCTCAAAAAAACACATGTGCCTCGCACCCCCACTACCAGAAGGGGTACCCCACCCTTGCATGGGCCGGGCCAGAGGATGGGGATGAAAATCCTCCCCCCATCCATGCAGGGGCGGGGTAGGGGTCACCCCGACCCAGGAGGGGCGGGTAGCACCCCTAGTTGGGCCTGCATGTCTTCCATTATTAAAATTGACCTCCAATGCTTAAAAGGTCATCAACCAAAATAAGTTTAATAACATATTAGACTAAAGTGAAACTGACTACTAGAGAGAAAAATATCAACCTAGACCATGAGAAAAAAAAATAGAAACTAGAAAAAAAAATAAAAATAAAGAATAAAATATCAAAGATGTATTGTGCGTATGAAGAAATATTATTTAATTAAATCACAAGTTATAAAATTAAGCATAAATCATGCTATTAACCAGTTTAAATCTCTTAACTATTTTTTCATCTAAAATCAATAATAATGTTATGAAATAATTCAAATATATTAGTTTTAAATATAAAATATGCAATAATTCAACTCAATCATTAGTGCACAATCCATCTAATTGATCCAAGTTCAATTTCTTTTGGCTCATTAGAGGCAAAAATGTTGGATCGTGTTTTGAACCCCAGACCTCACACATAAGGGTAATGAGCTGATCTAGACCTTTTGTATCCAAATACTTATGCCACATGATTTTTTTTTTTTTTTTGAGATATTTTTTAAATGTGATTGTGGTTACTAAATACATGTATGCCATGGTATTATCAAATCATTTTTTTTTTGTCACATTTTTCAGATTTTTTATCATATGTTATAATTACCTAGATTATCATATTTTTTGAACAAATATGTTTGGATGAAATGTGACGATGTTTTGTACATGTATTGCGGTTACATGTAAATATAAGCTTATTTTTTAATTAGTATTTGTTAGGCTAATTTTAGAAATTAGTTCTCAAACTTTTAGAATGTGATAAAATAGAAGATTGACTCAAATGGACCATCATTTAGACTTTTAGGGTTCTTCATTGTATTCAATTCATGAATAGTCCATGCTTACGATTGACTCAAATGGATTTCATTGATCTAGGAAGAAGCTGTTTTTGCATGTGACTAACTTAGTAGATTGCTTATCCTAGCGGGAGTGTGGTTAAAATTGATTTGGAATTAATCTCCCATACGTTATAAATTTGCACGAAAATTAAGTTTTAAATTAATAATTAGGCATTGTAACATAAATTTATAGTTAGGAAGCTTAGTAAATTTTCGATCTTGCGATGCCTATTAATTATTTTTATTCTAACTTAGATTGACGCATCAAATTTATTAGATCTATGTGCAATTAAATGCAAATAGGTTACCAACTTTGAGATAATCGAGAAGAAAGTCTAGAAATTGTGTATTAGACTTAATTGACAGATTAATCTCCTCCATGAGCAATTTGGAAACAAATGACGATTCTTACGAGTGTCAAATAGCATTAGACCATCATTGTTGTAACAACCTCTAAAAGGTCTTGAGTGAAATTGCAAGTGCACTTGGGACAATGTACTACAATTTTCATAGAAGATAATATGATTACCTAACATACAGAGCTTGACCACTTTTTGCCTATGAGAATTTTGTGGGTGTTAGCATAAGTTGTGTTTTTGTAATGCAAAGATTAATTGTTTCTATATTTGAGGTTGAGCATTATAATATTGAAGCAACTTAAATTAACTCACAGATAAACACATACTCTCCAAAACTTGTTAGTATGTTTGGTAAGTAAGGACATTAAAATCTAAATATGCAAGAGTAGTGTTGAGGACCATTCTTGATTGACACATTGATTTAAAAGATTTTTCAATGCACCTATTTGTGGTATTTAGCATTGTGCATCCGGGCTAGAATTTGTTTCGATCCAGTTAGAAACTAAAAAATCTCAATGAATCTAGGCGATTATCCACCTAGACCTAGTTACGGATACAAGTTATAGACTCAGGTATCCGTAACCAAATTTCTTTTTAAAAAATGTTTATTGTTTTAGAAACAACATTGTTTTTTTACAAAGAAAATGATGCCGTTTTGAAGTCTGGATTAATTCTTGTGTGTGCTTCGAATCGAATTCTCATTCCTTACAAAGTCTCAAATCCCCCCTCTCCCCGAAATCATAGCATCCCTATATGAAATCCATCGCCGTTGGTGACTAGCTACAAGCTTGATCTGCAAGCCATTACCCAAATACATCCAACATTTCATGTCTTGCAACTCAAGAAAAAATTGGGGGCTAAGTTCACCATCGAGGGATACTTCTGGTTTAGTGGCAAGGATAGGAGGCAAACAAAGTGACATGGAATCCCTATTTCCAACTCAAAGAGTTATATCCTCACCTTGTAGACAATGTGCTCTGAAAATGGAGGGTTTGTCACAGTTTGATTGTGTAGATGGAGAGAGATGAAGAAGCATATGGAATTGAAGTGTTTGCAAAGTACAATGCAGAGTTGAAGTTTTACTTTCACCGTATGGCCCATGGGCTTGAGTTGTAGTAGGTTATTTTAGTATTTCTCTTTAGCATAGGCCCATGTGAGGGATAATTTGGTTAGAATATTAGAGCTCTATGTATTGAGTCATGAGGGCTATGCGATCTATCCAGAAAGTAATAGAACTTTTGTGTAGACCAGAAGGGGATTGGATAAAAGTAAATTGGGATGCAGCTTTTATTGAAAGTAGTAAGAGGATGGGTGGGGGTTGTGTCTTTAGAGATCATAAAGGGGATTTACTAGTCGCAACAACTTGGTCCAGATGTTTTATTGGTTTTCCTTTACAGGCTGTAGTAGTTGCTTTAGAGAGGGCTTCCGAATTGTGTGATGAGTTGGGGTTTCAAAAGGTGGTGTTTGAAGGTGATTCATTGTCTTTGGTTAATGATATTTTGTGCAAAGTTGAGAATTGTTCATGGTTTTGTCAAATTGTAGAAGACTTGAAGTAATTTTTTGGACAACCTGCAAGAAGGAAGATCTAGTTTGTTCATCGACAGGGAATCAGGTTGTTCATAATCTTGCCAAGTTGGCCTTACAAAGCAATGAGGAAGTTGTATGGATTGAAGAGTGTGCTTCTAAAATTCTGCAATATGTTGTCCATGATAGAACAATTTCGATTATTTGATTAATGAGATGAATGTTATCTTTCAAAACAAAATAGAAGTTTCTTTTTTTTCTAGCTTTTCAACGCCTATTGGCACAACTTCATTGCTACTAAATGAATAAAAAAGGGGAAAAAATTGGTTATAAGCAATTCTGCGCACTTATACACACACTCATCCAATATGATTGGTCAGAAAGTTAGATTTTAATGAAAATTGTGCTTTGAATATGAAGACAGCAGCATTGGTATGTAGATCGATAATCGAATTCGTTTGTACGTACCAAAATTCTAAAAAAGTTAATCAATAACTTCTGACTTCTAGGAAATACAAGAAGGCTTTAACCGTGCCTTAGACCAAGAGCTCTTTGTTCCTCTTTTTGGCTTCTTCTTGTAACAAATACATAAAACCTACATCATATTACACAAAGATCAAAACAACTTTTTGGTGAGAAATCAAGTGAGAGTAACTAAATAACTAGTTACAAAGTATGATTCAGGAAGCAGCACAGCGAGGTAATAGCATGATCATATATCCTTACACATACATACGGTAAACGGTATGTCTTTTATAAAAAAAAAAAAAGTATTATGTATGTACGTCTTCTATTGGAAATCCCTTTTATGTACCAAAATCATGAAGGAAATTATTTTTTATTGTCATGATAGATTTATAAAGGCCATAAATTTATGCATAACTTTCATGACACATGCATCAAGTTATTTCATGAAAGGTTATAATTTATGCATTAAAATTATTATGAAAGTCATAAATATTCTATGAAGAGAATTATGCATCAAAATATTTATGGAAAATCATAATTTTTTGCATCAAAGGATTTGTGAGAAATCATGATCATATGTGAGGAAACATGTATCATGACATTTTATGAAAAATTACAATTTCATTTGAAATATATGATATGATAGGACAAGAAAATATGATATGATGAACAATGAATGTTAAGATACGTAATAGCCTATATACTGATAAGATAACAATATGATATGTTATGGGTATATTGTATGGGTATATTGCATTGCCAGGTTATACATGCTGGTAGTGTCAGGTTATACATGCTGGTAGTGCACTCGACGTGTCTTCATTATGAATGGATTCCACAACCCTTGGCCACGGGCAAAATTCAAAATCTACTTAAATTTGCTAACCCTAACTCATGGGGTCAACAGTTGGTACTGACTTATAACAAGTAAAAGACAAGTTTATGTATTTCACGTATAAAATCAAGTTCATGTAATTTATGTATATAATGAGTATGCATATTTTTCAAGAACCCTATGTTTTATTATGTTTGCTATATGATATGTTCTTATTGAGTATTTGACTCATTTTTGTATGTTTTTATAATTTTAACCATTGTATGTGATGATCATTATGAAAATGGGATTGCATGACGAGACTTGACCCAGGGAGATAAGAGTAGCCTAGATAGTTTATGATATACTTAGTTTAATGATTTTTATTTATTAGGGTTTTCTACATGAGATTTTTTATTTTAATGAATACTTTCGTAGACTCTTTTAGAAATTGAGTATTTTAGAAATTAATTTTATTTAGTTTTGGAATCTTATCTACTTGGCATTTCATTAAGAAGAAAAATTTTAAATTAAGATGAGTAGCACAGCCCCCCCCCCCTGCGAAAGGGTAATGTAGCAAAAGCATGACAGATAAGTATGTAAATTGTTTGATATCTAGCAAATTTTGAAGACGGAATTATTATAAGGAGATGATATTGTAAAAATCCGGTCCAATATTATTAAAGATTTATTTAGAAATTTTTAATGGGCCAATGTTCTAGAAGCCCAATTAAGGTGTGTTGGACAATTTGAATAGGCCATATATTATGGTGGATAATAAAAATTTTATTTGACTCGATAATCAAGTTAAAGCACATTTAGTATTTATTTGACAAATTAGGAATATTTTAGAATTTAAAATTCGCCCATCGGATTATTATTATTTACCAAATTGCCATTTAACATTGTCGAATAACCTTTTGCTATATGGCATAAAAACGCTTGTAACTTGAAAGCTTAATGTCACTATTGTCCTTCATTTCTCAAAGTATTTTTTTTAAAAAAAAAAAAAATTCTACTTATCATCTCTACACTACACACTAATATGATCTGTCAATTTTGTCCTATATAAATACACATATTTACACAAATTGGATGAGGAGGTTAGTGATTGATTGCAAACTTTCGGCAAACCTACAACCTCAACCCTTTATTCCTTTCCATCTTAGTTTGTCTCCCATTATTCAGGCCCATTATTGAGAGACCTAACTTTCCATAAGATACCCGCTATCTCCAATCAACGTTTTTAAATTCCCTCTCTTTTCTATCGTATTCCCATAGCAAGATATCACCGTCAACCCTCCCCCACCTGAAATCGATTCCCCACGCATCAAACCACCATACCAGGCCACATTTTTCCATCGTCAACCACACAAGCAGCCAACAGAGGAACCAATCTCAGGAAGCACCAGGCACCACCAAGACCTCCACCATCGAAACCATTGTCCAAACATTTCATGCCTTGAATGTGCTCCTGCAGCAGTAATACTGAAAGCTAAAGTTTACTAAATATTTATGAACTAATATCTTGTTCACTAGTGGCTGATCAAAATGATCTATTAATGAAAAATCACCAGTTTCGTCTAACTGGTTCAACTCTATTTCTTGAAATGAATGGAATCTCATTCCATATAAAGAAAACCATGGTCAAGGATGTTATAGAAAAACCTATTAGAATCAGATGGAGCGTACTCAAAAGTTTCTCAAAGAGAAATGATACACACTACCAGAAGTGGAACTATTGACAAAGCAAGATGAAAATAAAGGTTTGCAGAATAAGCCTTTAAAGAAATATGAAAATAAATGTCACGTGTTAATACTCCAGCCAATTTTAGCTAGAACTAGACATAAACTTTTAGTGTACGTCTCATTTAATGAATCAGATGTATAATAAATTCCTTTATCTAAAAATTTTTTTATTCCCAAACCAGTGTATAACACTTAATAAAATATTTATCTTACATAATTTGATTTATAAGATAAATTTTAAATTTTGAATATTAAAAATCAAATCTTACCATTTTAGTGATGTGGATGATATGTTCTACACACCGTCTTGAGAATAGAATAACTCTATTAAAAAATGCATTATCCTTTTTTTTTTTTATAAGTAGAATCAAAGTATATTAATAAAAAGAATAGGCAAAAGCCATGTTCAGTATAATGAATGCCCTACTACTTATGCTTAATAGATACAAGAAAATCATGAAGATTTTGGCCATTAAAATTAACGGCAATGGCCCAAGTACAAAGAGTTCTAAAAAAGAAAGCTTTTAATTCCTCCATAGATCTCTCTTTGTTCTCGAAAGTCCGTTCATTACGCTCTTGCCACACACACCACATGATGTAAATATGAATCATCTTCCACATAGCCTCGATCTGTTGGGTGTCTCTCAAATATGTCCAACAAGCCAAAACTACCACCACTGTCTCAGGCATAACCCAGCCCAAGTCTAGTCTACTAAATATCTCATTCCATAACCCTCGAGCTACCTCAAAGTGTAGGAAAAGATGGTCTACAGATTTCCTCCCATTCCTACACATGCAACACTAATTTACGATGATCATCCTTCTTTTCCTTAAGTTGTCCGTTGTGAGAATCTTATCCAAGGAAGCGGTCCACACAAAAAATGCTGCTTTGGTAGACGCCTTATGTCTCCAAAACCTTTTACAAGGAAACTGAATGGGGGGCTCTTGTTAAAGAGACTTATAAGCGAGCAAACCGAGAACAATCATTTACTTGTAGGAATCCACCATAATAAATCAGCAAGTTGATTGCTCCTTTTGAGAGAATACAGGAGGCTGAAAAGGCTGCAAAACTGTCCATTTCCCAATCGTGTGCCGCCTGGCTGAAATTGATGTTCCATTGGATTTGTTCCCCAACCATCACCATGACATGCACCACTGAAACCTCCTTGTTAGTTGCTACCCTGAAGAGAGCAGGAAGTTGCTCCTTTAGAGCACCATTTCCACACCAAGTATCATGCCAGAATTTAATCTTAATCCCATCTTCCAGACGAAGACTTGTGTGACGGGAGAAAACCCCCCATCCTCCTCTTATATATTTCCACAAGTCCACTCTATATGCCCCTCTCACCTCGTTGGTACACCATCTCCCCAAAGGCTACCATATTTACTCTCAATTACCAACTTCCATATCGCATCTGGTTCTTTGTGGTATCTCCACAGCCATTTTTCTATTAACGCCCAATTAAAAATTCTCAAATTTCTGATGTCCAAACCACCATTAGAGAGAGGACTACACACTTTCTCCCACCTAATTAG
Source organism: Carya illinoinensis (assembly GCF_018687715.1). Classification (NCBI taxonomy): domain Eukaryota; kingdom Viridiplantae; phylum Streptophyta; class Magnoliopsida; order Fagales; family Juglandaceae; genus Carya; species Carya illinoinensis. The sequence continues at coordinate 25,694,370 of NC_056765.1, forward strand.
GTGGAATTTGAACTCCTCACCTAGTCCTCCCATAAAAAGTCCCGGTGTAGTTTCTCAATTGGATAAAGTTGGTTTTTTGTTTTTTTAAATGCATTATCCTATATAAAGTTCGTTATAATTTATACCTCATTTAAATTACTAACAAATGGATATGTTTATCAAGTACTGTTTGAATCTAATTCTACTTGAAATTGGTCCGCAAGCCGTATCCTAATGCATCTCCCATTTGGAGATAATGTAAAATTCGATAAAAGAGAACAGTAGAAGCAACGAAAGCACACACTTACCAAGTCAAATAGTGCATTGTCTTTGGTTTTTTTTTTTTTTTTTTGGACGTGCATATGAGACAAACATATTTTTTACTACTTTCCAGGTTTAATTTATCATTGTTCAAGTTGTGGGGCTCCCATTTGAGAAAATTTTCCTTTGTATCATGTAGAAGAGATTAGTGCTTATATAAGCAACCTTAATAACATGACCGTTATAGACAAACTCTTAACGAATCTTGATCTCTTGACTTGAGTTCATGATTGAAGAGCTCTTGGTAAATTTTATATCAAAGTATTCCCTTTTCTTTCCTAATCTAATTTGTGGAAATGCCATGTCAAGTGCACCTGGCAAGAAGAGATGAACACATGAAGATTCAGGTCCGCTTGATCTTTGAAAATGTTCCTGTCTCCGAAAAGTACGTGCTTTGAGTTCCACTCCCAAGTTGGTGTGCATGAGCCTGTGGATTTGATAGTTCTATCCCCTGTAGAGAGAAACCAGGGATTGATCTCATTGACATGTTTACGAGTCAAACAGATTAACGACTACATATCAACAAAAAATACAAATCAGTCTAATTTTTTTGTATATAGCTTTTAGGTAGAAAAATGATTCCACATTAAAAAGATCAAGCGACAGATTTAGTAGAGGAAAACTTGTGCATCTGCCAAGGAATGGACCATATATACATCTAAATTGCTTGCTCAAAAAATAAAGTTTGAGAAAATTTGCCCAGGTTTGCCCATGCACCACCGTAACACGGCCTAATTAGAAGACAAACTACCCTGTCCAACAACACCAATGACAGCATCAAAAGAACAAGATAGTGATCTTCACATAATCATCACTGACCTCTTCCTCATCTGTCTCAACTGTGGTATAAGCAAAGAAACAAGGAATGAATGAAGTCAATGCAAAGGTAAAGAAACGAGAATTGCAACAAGTATTGGAAGGGTTGACGATGAAGAGAAAGGTTGGAGTACAAGATCTCCACATGCCATGAGGTCACCAAGAAATCACACGCGGGCAGAAGAGAGTAAAGAAGACCCTACTGCAGTGTGTGTGTGTGTGTATGTGAGAGAGAGAGAGAGAGAGGTGGGGGGAGGAAGAGACGGAGAGAGCCTGAGGGAGGAAGGGGGGGAGAGTGCCAGAGCGTCCAAGCTTTTCATGGGTTTGGTTATCATATGCGGACAATGATTGATGGCATAAACACCGAGATAAAAAACAGTAGTGGGTGATAGATGTTTAATGTCAATATTGGAGAGAGAGAGGGAGAGACCCAAGTTTTTAGGTTCCTCCTTATCCATTACTACCAATTCCATGGGTTTGAAGATGCAGGAGGAGGTCCACTGAAAACACCGAGATAAATCAAGTGGTGCGCCATATATGGTGGACGTCCAACATTTTCAATTTTCTTCTTCCAGGTGATGGCGTTAAAACGATGTGTTTTAGTAGGACATGATTTTCAATTAGTAGAGCTTCTACCATCTTAGATTTGTTGAAATAAGTCTACACCATAAACTGACCTCTGTCCACTTCAAACCAAAGAGAAGCCCCATCCCTCTAATTCAACCTGATAGAGATCTCCAGATAAATTTTATCGGGCAGCTAAATGCTATGGAGATCCACTTCATGTTTCTATCTCTCTTCCACTCTAAGCCCATAGTCCGGTTACGAACTCTAGAGATCCAAATCTAATTCAATCACAAACCATTATACCATCCTCAAGAATAGAATTTTAATGGGGAGACAAAGAAAGTTTTTTTTTTTTTTTTTTATAAGTAATGGGGAGACAGAAAGTAAGCATGTCAAGAAACTTCATGTTTCTATCTCTCTTCCACTCTAAGCCCCAGAGTTCAGTTAGCAACTTTGGGTATCCAAATCCAATTCAATCACAAACCATTAATACCATCTTCAAAAATAGAACTTTAATGGGAGACAAAGAAAGTAAGATGTCAAGGAACACCATCATGAGGTATGATCAATTTGTGCTTCTAAAATTCGCTTCACGGTCAAGAAACTTGTACCCTTCATAGACAGGGTTCATGGAGAAGTAAGAAGTAATACCAACCTGCACAGGGGTAAACGCTAAACTTGATGTCAATCCAGAGGAAGCACCACTGCTTCCGTAATTCTTTTCCTTAAACCTGAAAGCATTAGGTAGCCCATAGAGATTAAGAAGCAAAATTGATGTTGAGATTAGATGATAGAATGCTCAACTGAAATAGAAACGATAATCGGACACACGCTACCACATCTACTAAAGGAAGAAATTACTATTAAGCTCATCCGGCTAGCAGCATGGCCAGAGAACAAAAGCATACTGCAAGTGACATAAAGCCCACCTTTTACACTATCTCAATAGCTCATAACACATGTTTGATTTCCACCATCCAATAGAACCTTATTGAGATAATGGTAGCCTGGAGATGGTTTATTGACAGATGGAATAATTGTTGATTAAATTTGAAATCTCTTGCCTGGCTTTAATTATGCAAGTCTGTGACATCTCTAGCCTACAGGAAGGGTGTTACAATTGAAAACTTACTTCTTGGCAACCTTTGCAGCAAGTTTGCTCTGACCAATTGATACACGGAGCTTGCCACTCCCAGCCTGACCAAGCATTCCATAACCCTCTCCCAGTCCATCCCCTACCATCGAGGGGCATAATACGGTAAGAAAGGAATATAAAAAAGGATATTGATAAACGGCTAAATAGCCTCTGGTGTAACAAATGCAGACAGTATTTACAGATACCAAATGAAAATGATATAAAAGTAGGTACAATAGGAAATATGATAACAAGTAGAGATACATAAATAAGAGGTACAGAATTCAGGAACGTAACTTGAAAATGAACACCCCATATTTAGGCATCAGGCATTTGTAGGGCTTGCATGCCATAAATATAAATTTGGGTTTAATTAGAGCAATTGCACATAATATTAAACCAAAATTTATAACATTTTGGTTATAAGTTACAAATTTATTTATTATTAATATCAGATTCTCTCCGTACACTCATTTCCCATGACCGCATACAACTCCATCTCTGGTGCTTCTCGCCGGAGTTAATCCCTCTCCTCCCTTTCCTCACTTTTCTTTCTTTTCTCCTGCCCTTCTTCTTTTTAGAGTTGCTCTGATGGAGGTCGATAGGTATTTAATAGTGGGATAAAAAACATTTGTTTTCTTGAATGAGGGTTGTTACAGAATTCGCATTACCGAAAGTAGCATAAGGCTAGCTATGTTCATCTACTTAACTAGGATGTCAGCTTTATTGGTGGCAAAAATGGTAGAGGAATTAGCCTCTCCGCAGCATGAAGGTTTTTCAGAGAACTGAGGATCGGTTACGGAGTTCTCACCATTCAACGCCAAGTCAACTTCAAGGGTTGCTTTTTGCAACTAGCCGAGTTTGGGAATGGTAGGAAGAGGGGTTTACTAGCTATCCTTGAAGGTTTAAAGGGTAATGGATGGGAAGGTTTTGAGTATCACCTCAGACTGGTTGAGGATGGCTACCTTTGTCAACCCCTGTTTTTGAGAATGCAAACAGAGCGCATACTGAGTGTCACCAGATTGCAGGCGCCCGCGCGTTTTTTTTGGAGGGGGGGGGGGGGGGGGGGGGGGGGGGTAGTGGGTTGAATGTGGGGAAGCCCCTCCATTCTAAAGCTGCCTCATTTGCTTCGATCTTGAGGTCACTGGAGTGTCCTCCGGCAGGGTGTAGTTCTATCATGGCATTGACAAGGGTAAGGGGTTAAGGGGCGAAGGCGATAATGAACGTTTTCCATGTGAGGCCTATTTTTGCCTAGTGCAATCTGGCATGGGAGGTGGGGGGCTGACTGACGGGTGCTCGAGGGTGGGGGAAGTAGAACATGTCTTGTGGGCTGTCAGATCTCAATTGTCAGGATTCATGGATCATGGAGGAGGTTAGGGAACTGATGAACAAAGTCGACATGGCCCTTGGCCTGGTTATGGGCTTGGGTCGTTGAAGCCTAAGCCTAACGTAACTTCAGCAGATGTAAGCCAAACAACGCCTGGGCCTGTAGATGGGTTTGGGCCTACATTGAAAGGGCATGGCCCTAACACTATTGGGCCTGTGGGGTCGACCCAAAAGCCCACCACTCAGGAGCCTTTCTTAGGCCCGTGACCTTCTATCTTGGGCTCGACAATCCCAAGCCCGCCGGTGGTCACAAAAAGGGTAGCATGAACCCAATAAAATTCGCTCCTTGAGGGCTCTTTTGCTTTGTTTTGCAGCTGTCTCCAGACTTAAGGTGAATCTATCAAAATCTGAAATGGTTCCTGTTGGCTTGGTTCATAACTTAGGTAAATTGGCTGCTACCTTGGGCTGCAAGGTGTCATCCTTGCCTATGAAGTACCTTGGTCTTTCCTTGGGGGCCCCTCATAAATCGAAGGCAATGTGGGATAGGATTGTTGAAAAGATCGAAGGTAGATTGGCCGGCTGGAAGGTGATTTATTTGTCCAAATGTGGTAGAACCACCTAAATTAAGAGCACGTTATCAAACCTCCCAACATACATTTTATCTTTATTTCCCTTGCCTTCAAGGGTGGCGAATAGACTGGAGAAGCTTTTCCATGATTTCGTGGGGAGGCTTGGAGGATGAGAAAAAATTCCACCTGATTAAGTGGGATAAGATCTGCGGTTTGGGGGTTAGAAAGTTGAGAAACTTCAATATTGCACTACTAGGGAAGTGGTTATGGCAGTACTAGCAAGAAGGGGATGCTCTTTGAAGGAATGTTATTTATGTCAAATATGGGAGTATTTGGGGAGGGTGGCTCTCCAATGAAGTAAGAGGGACATATGGTATGGGAGGTTGGTCCAAGCATCCTTGTCCAACATTTAAATTCATACATTGTTACTTTGGGCTTCGGCTATAGTATTTAATGGGATTAGTTTTAATGACTTTTATGCTGTTTTCCACAACGCTTAGCATGTAATTAGGTTAATCTCTTGTATACTTCCACTGTACCAAGGCAAGGCCTAATTAGGTGGATCAATAAATTCTTATAAAAAAAAAAAAATTATAACATTGTGCGTATTAGAAAATAATCTAATTTCAATCAGCAATTACTTAACATTCAAATATGTTGTAGACAACAACATACCTAAAGAACTCTCTTCAGGTACACCAAATTGCATCCTATTTGCGAGTTTCCTCATGTCTGTTATTGCATATCTAGAGCATGAAATATGAGAAAAAGAATTACATAAAGTTTGATTCGTTTTAAAATCTGAAAAATAAATTAAGCTGAAGAAAGAAATTAAAGAAGTGCTACCTTTCCTTCATCTTCCTCAGTCGACGACCACCTCTCTTCTTTTTAGGCTCAGAATCAGGCACTGGAAGTGGTTTGGGTTGCTTTGCAGGAGGTGGCTCTTGCCACTTCTCAATTTTCTTACGGATCTCTTCCCGTAAAGCTCTTCCATTGTTCCCTGATGGATCTCCTCTTGTGGAATCTACTCTTGCTGCAAGTGTTGACTTGGAAGCCAAGAGCCGGCAAGCACGCATCCTCAAAGAAGGGGGTGTAGATTGAAATATCTCCGTTTGCTCAATATACCCTACACGAAATTGTGATGTTGCAGTGGAAAACCCAGCAAGGTTCTTTTTCTTAGCACCAAGAAGCTGAACATTACATGCAGGCATCTTAGCTAATGCAACAAGACCACCAGCAGTCCCCATAAGTTTAGCTGCAACAGCACTCCCAACAATAGTAGAAAGATTTGGTGCAATATATCCCATTCGACTTTCTACAAAGTCAAGGACTTTTTTCTTTGCTGCATCCAGAGTAAGAGCTCGATCACATGCATCAATGGTCTTATCAAGAATTTCTTCAGGAAGAGGCTTGCCACTTGTGGTCGATGCTGTAACTGACACCACCATAATGATAGCTGACGGTAACAACCCTTCCAGATCAACCAGGGTCAAATCCATTTCATTGCCAATTTTCTTAACAACGCGTGCATAATCAATTGGGTGATGCACAAGTGATTCAAGCTCCGGAAATTTCAACCTGTACTTGTCACGAATAAAATTGTGGATAATAATGATTTCATTCTCAATATCAACTGACAAAGCATTACAGTCCACAATCAGCTGATATTCAGGATCATCTTCCAAAACCATTCCAAGATTTGAGATATCAGAGCCCTTTTGGAGTGCATCTTCCACTTTCTGCAAATCAAACACACTATTAACCATTATATCAAACTCAATATGCATATCCACTGCAATGATCGAAGCATAGAGAACAGTAAAATTATAAACCTAACCCTGAAAGAAAACTTACCAAAAGCAAACAGAAGAACAAGACCAAAAAGAAACGGAAAAGAAAAAACAGAAGAGGAAGAAGAAAAAGACCACACTGGATCTCCTAAGGAAGAGAGATCTAAAACAATCATGTTCCACTGTAGAACTGATCATATTAAATTGATTAAGTAAAACAAAGGAAAAAGGACATAAAACAAACTCTGCAACATAAACATAAAAGTGCATGGCACATGCCATGGGCAAAATACAAGTGCATGCAAGATATAGATTAACCTGCATAATATCAACATATCTCTGGGTTTTCTGCAATTTCGAAACACTATCCAGATCATCATAGTTAAGATTTTCTATGTCTGCCATTTCCCCATCAACATCTTCTTCCATATTTCCAGTATCAACATCTTCTTCCTCCTGTAAGAAGATAGAGCATATTTACACATGATGCCTAGGCTGAAAAATATTAATAAAAAACCTTCACAGAAGTCAATGGCATGTGATTCACAGAACAAAAATACTCACAATAACATCAGCTTCATTGTCAGATAGTTCATCAAGGTCTGCAAGAAAAGAATCAGCCAGCGTTGCCTGCAATCAACAAACAATAAGTAAAGGAATGAACCTAAAATAAAGGTATCAATTATAAGTTTTAATAACAATTCTAAGTATCTTGGAATAAAAATGATAATTTTCAAAAGAAAGAAAAACTATTCATGTTCAAGGAGTCCCCACATATTTATATGAGATTCTATGATAAGAACTCAGAAAAAAGAGATCATCAATAGTACTGTCTAATAAAGACCAACTGATTTGTGACAAACCATAGTGAATGATGTTACTGTATTCAGCAGCACTCCCTACCCCCCACTACCCATAAAAGAAAAGAGAAAAAACCCAACCCACAAAAGAAAAATTAACATGGCATGCAATTGAAACATTGAACCTTTTATAAGCATTTCACTAATCACCTTGTTTCGTACAAACTACCTTGTCAATTGCACAGCATGGTACGCATGTTATTAACAGTGAAAAAAAACTACTTGAAGCGCACAGATAACCACAGAGTGACAGTCTAGGTACAGAATCTATGTGAAAAAAACATGGACAATAACTGATGAAATTGCTTGAAAAGGTTTCAACCATATAAACCACACACTTGGACAAAAAAATGGCATCTCCTACAGTCAGCCTATAACCAAATAGAAATTATTCTCAACCTGTGCTGCTTACCAAATACTCTGTCTGATCATACACTTATATCCCCACTCTTCAATTTCATCATGGAATTCTTCTTTTTTTAAAGGTAAAATAAAATTTTATTAATATAGGCTTAGCCCAGGAGGTATACGAAGAATACACCTTAACAACAACTAGGAACTAGAAATGGATACAGGTAAATTATGAAAAACAATTTTCAAAACACCGACCATTTCTCTCCATCCACATTCCACAAACACCACATTTTTTTTTTTATAGGTAAACAAACACCACATACTCCAACACTCAAAAATATCCATCCTCTTTCTAGGCATAATCCATGCCAAAGATATCAACCCACAAGAACCTGGCCACCTTGCAATGTAATATAACAAATGATTGAATACAACCAGAAGAGAAATTGCTTTCGTCTCTTAAGGAAGCACAGCTGGTGTAGATGAGGTTACATACTGGCATGTTTCCTAATCACGGTTCTGGGCTAGAAAAATAATGGGTAATGATACCCTTACACTTCCTTTACTACTGCTCTACTACCTAGCTATTTTTTTTTTTTTTTTTTCCTTTTGCCATTTGAAATTGGATTAAAAATAAATTACATAATTAAGTTGGCTGATTGAATTTATTTTCTTTTAGATTATGCAATAAGGTCATGTTCTGAGATTTTTAATTCAAATTCAAAGAGCAAAAGGAAAAAAAATAGTTATGTAGTAAAACAGTAGTAAATGAAGTGTAGGGTATCATTAGCCAAAAATAATATCATTGCAGACCACAGCATACTCTAGGACATAAGTAAATCATAGCCCATACACCACAAAAGAACGTAAAATGGCTTAAAACAAGCTATATTGTGAAGCATAAGAAAGACCCTAAGAATTCAAAATAAAAACCAAACGAGCTATACAAACAAAATGGTCATGTAACACCCTAATAGAATGCCCAATCCACTTGGCCTATACTCCAAAAGGACTAGTTAATGATACAATTGGATTCCCATTGGAACATTATAAACAGCAAAAACTTCTCCTTCCCAAATAATTTGGGATCTCATACACCACTTACCCTTATCCTTATCATATAGGGTATCACAGGTCATGAAGTTCACCTCATAGCAACTTATTCTACAACATCCCAAGTCCAAAAACCAATAAGCAAAACATCAAAATTACTATCTCATCCTGTGAATACTGTTATAACTTAATTTCTCCAAAGTATGATGAGCTCTGAAATTCTTAAAATCCTCCTTATCAAAAGTGAGTGGCATGTAAAAAACGTAAGATAGATTAAAAAATCAATTTTTAAGTACAAGAAAAACTGAACAATGAAGTAAATGATTAAACACAGTGAATTAAATTATTAAAATAACAAAAAATCAATAACCATTCTTTCAAACTCCAAGCGAAGAAGTTCAAGTGGAATTGAACATTCAAGGGTTTTCTCTGACGTAAAAAAACAAATCAAATAAGAGAGAAAATTGTCAAAAATAGAAATCCCTAAAATTGACTGGAAATCCTAATGGAATAGAACTGGAAGAAAGATTGGTACCTCCAAGGAAATTTGAAACTCCAATCGGAGAGAACCCAAGAAGAATTGACTCAGCAAGGATGAGGATTTTCCTTTTTTATCTATTAATGTGTTTTCACCTCTAGGCTCCAGATTTAACTTTCAGCCCAGTATCGTACATGGGCCGACCCAGGTTGAAAGTTCTGAAGTAACTCCTGAAACTAGTCAGAGTTTTGAATTCCATTCCGGTCGAGGTAATGGAATGGAATATTTCGGTACCAGTACGTTTCGGTGTACCATTTCGAGATAGTCAATATATGAATAAATTATATATATATATAGAAAAACTATATTCCAAAATAACATTGATACAAGTCTTAAAAACATACATATTTAAAAATAATAAAAATACATGGTGCTAATTGTATTGTGCAAACACATGGCGCTAATTTGATAGAAACAAATGACATACACGTACAGTCAAACATTACATACTGGTGACAAAGTTTCTTGGCAACAAAGTTTTAGTCTGATAGGTACATATTTCATGCTGACACCAGAAGTAGAATTTCTTATATTTCTTGCCATGCACTATTAGGAAGCTAATCTGAGGGTTTTTTCCAGTTTTGGCCAAGGGAGACTCATCTATTATCACTGGATCACTAGTATTCTTGGTTTTGTTGTCTTTTAACAAGACATTTTGGTTTTGTTACACTGGCTACATTTTTTTAATTTTTTGTTAGTTCTTTTCTTTCTTCATGCAGACTTAGTAGCAATTAATGGATTCAGCTAGCCAAAAGTTGGGTGAAATGATTTTATATGGATTGACTGGGAGTTTGATCATCAATCAAGGAGATGAAGTTAATCGATTTCTTTTAAATCAATTTCTTAGTGGAAAAATTTTGTAATTTTTTACAACATAAATTTACAAATGCGGAAGACTTTTTCTTTTGTGATGTTACTTGTATTTGGACTTTAGAGTAGATGAAGTGGAATTCAATCAATTGGGAGAGATGTCACTTGGCCAAGAAATTGGCGAGTTATGTAATGATGACTTTGAAGGATCAGATGGCAAGTGCCCTGTCTTCAGAGAGGCCATCGTTGGTAGTGACACTGATCAAACTAGGAGGGTGAAGAATGCCCTCAGTTTCTTTCTCTAAGCACACCAAGCTCGTATGAAAGTGAACCAAAAAATAATTAAAGAAGAACCCAAATCCTAATAGCCTAAATTTCAGATAATCCTTACAGGAGCCATTACGTGGGACAAAAGTGAAGCCATTCCATTTAATGATTTCTCTTCATAATAGCTCAGGAGTTCAAAACCTCATACGCCTTTTTTTCTGAGGGCCAGTCGCTTAATGGACAACATCTTACAGATGGGTAGGGTCTGATTCCGAAGTCCAAAGGTCAGTCAACAAAATCAACTAATGAATCGTGGTTTAATGAAGCCATCATAGAGAGAGAGAGAGAGAGAGAGAGAGAGAGAGAGAGAGAGAGATCAACCATGGCTGATGGCAAGAGCCTGGAGGTGCTGCGAGCCTGCGACGGACCGGACCGAGATACCGAGGTGTTGCGAAGGAGCAGACGACGAGGGGTTGAAGCCTCGAACTGGAAGTGACGAATCTGGATTCCAAAGGCTGCTGCTGGAAGGCAGAGAATGGGAATAATTCTAGTTAGAATAACACAGCAGCCTACACTTTTTAAAAAAAATAAATTTACTATTTTATCCTCTGTTATTTTGTACTGGTGTATTAAGTGTGAAGCTGTTGTATAACAGTGTTCTTCTAGTTATCATCCACTATCACACGTCATCTTATTTTATTTTATTATCTTTTTATACCATATAGTATATATATGATAAATAAAATAATTTAATTAATTTAACAAAAATAAAATAAAATTAAAATTAATAATAATAAAAATTAATTTTAAAATATACAATATGAGATGATAAGTTGCATTTAAGCTTTTTTTATATTTATTTTAATAATTAAAGAAGGGATTATTATTAAATTTATATTATTTTTTATTTAATAGTTAAGAATATTTAAAAAATAATTAAATAAAGAAAAAATCATTTATATTAATCAGCAATGCTACATACAGTCGTGGAATTGCAAACGCCACGCAATCGTTTTGAAAAAGAGTGGGGTCCACGATTAAGAAGTTAATTTTTTTTTCATGTGAGTTCCATATTAATTTATTTTTTTCAAAACGACTGCACGCCGCTTGCATAACCACGACTGTAAATATCATTTCTTTATATTAATATAGACATTTGATGGTACATTTTGCCAGCCGGTTCTCTGAATTCTAATTTCTCTCCATTCGAATTTCAAATTTCATTATCTCTTTCAGTTCTATTCCATTTGGATTTCTAGTAAAATTTTGACAATTTTCTCTGTAATTTGATTCTTCCGTCAGGGAATGTTTGCCTATTTTTTTTCAATTATTATCAACTATCTCATTTTATTTAATTATTATAATTTTTTTAAAATTTTATACAAAATAAAATCAACAATTCAATTTTTTTCAAATTTTAAATAAAAATAATATTAAAAAAATATAATTTAAAAATATTTTTAGTTATTAAAAAAATATATAAGCAATTCAACTTTCTCTTCAAAAACTTGGTTCATGTTTTTTGTTATTTTAATCATTTAATTCATTGCGTTTAATAGTCTACTTCATTGTTTGGTTTTTCCTCTACTTAAAAATTATTTTTTAATCTACCTTACATTTTTTATATGATACTCACGTATGATGATGAGGATTTTAAGAATGAAAAACTCTTCACATTAGCCAAAGCACACCTTATACGAAATGGTAATATCAATTTTTTTTTTCAATTTTTTCCCTGCTTCTCCTTCTCCCTATCACTTGTTCCTCTCTCACCCATTTGAAATTCCACTTTGAGCCCTGTCGCCCATACTCTCCCCCGCCCCCCGCCCCCATCGCCATTGACCCTCCCTCACATAGTTGTCCAATAACTTTGATTTGATTTCTGTCTTGTGTTTATTTTGGAGGCCGGCTTGTCTCATTGCTAGGAGGCTCGTGGTGGCTTATGGTGGCTTGGGAGGAGCACGACAGTGTTGGGGTGATTGAGGCCGTGGGTGAGGAATACTACAAGGGAGAGGGAAAGAAAAAGAGGTCTTAGACTGACCAGGTGGTGGCTAGGGGAGGCTACGGTGGACCTGGTAGTGCCGTCGAGGTGGCGATATGGTGGTTTGGTGGTGCAGATCTAATCGTGAGGTGGAGAAACCGTGAGGGAGAGAGGAAGGTCGGCGTGCGCTAGGGAAGGAGGTTTGGCTTCCTCGTGGGCGGCGACGCATGACCGTATGTGGCAGATCTGAGCCACGACGTGGGTAAAATGTATTGAGAGAGAGGGCGTGTGTGCGAGGGAAGAGGGAGGAGCTACGAGCCTTGAGTAGGGAGAGGAGAAAGGGCTCAGTGCTGGTGTTCGATGGTTGTGGTGGGAGGCCCAGTCAACGATGGGGCAAATCTGGGCTGTGACGATAAGGGCTCGTGAGAAGAGAGAAACAGAAATGAGAGGGAGAGGGGCTGTGACAAGAGGGAGGGGGATGCAGGATGGGGATCAGATTTAGGGTGTGCTTGATGAATAGTAGCTGATTAGTAGAAAGACATTTTAAAAATTTCACAACTCATAATACGTTGTAATAACAAAAATGCTAAAAAGAACAAGGGAGTAAGGCATAAAAATGCAAGAAAGACAAGTCATCATTATGAAATGACTCTTTTCCTTTTTTATTTTAGAATTCATTTTCAAATAAAAAATGTTCCACACAAAATGGAGGAAGAAATCCTACCAGAGAACTCTATATAGTGGAGGATGCTTCTTCGAAAAATGACCTTGACATTATGGTTCTCCCCCAACACATTTTCTGAACCTTCTCGTGGTTCCCTAGGTTTAGCTTTTCTATTTTTGTTTATGTTAATGTGAGAAGACGCAGTTTTCAAGTCCCATACTTTCTTCCATTTACATTTGCAACTCTATTGGCAGAAAACTTCGAAGACAATGAAGCTGCTAGATGAGCCAAGACCTTATTTACAGCTACCTTAGAGGTCCTTGACATCCTCTTGACATCATTCTTTCTTAGGCCACCACTTACTGTAGAATTAGGAAAAGATATTGGCTCTACTTTCAAAGAGTTTTGATTCAAAGAAGCATGCTAAGCAGACAAGTCCAAATCTTCTTTCTTTCTTTCTTTCTTTCTTTCTTTTTTCTTTCTATTTTTTTTTTAAAGTAAGAAGAGACAAGTCCAAATCTTTAGCCTTCAATGAACATTTTTTTTTTTTTGGCAGAGACTCACACCTTTTCAGCAAATGTCACTTCCTGCTTCACAGCTTTGAGTGTATTAGATGTATGGGTTTTTTTAATAGGGTGAAGATTTAGGTTGCGTTTGAATGTTAAGTTGAGTTGGGTTTTTCATTAATAGTAGTGAATTGAGATTGTTAAGTGAGTTTTGTAGGGTCCACTTAAGATGAGTTTAAGTATGTTTGGATGTTGATATGAGTTTAGATATATATATATATATATATAGAAAGTTGTAAAAATAAATAAATTTCATAATTAAAATCTATTATTTACCTAGCATTCCTTCTCACTATCAGTGCAAAAGACAATTTTTTTTTTTATTGTACAAACTTACCTACAGCCATGGCGCCAATATGCAAAAGCAATAAAGTACAGCATAAAGTAATAAAAAGTACGTAGGTGGTTTGCCAGTATGGTGCTAGCCATGTGGGCCCCATGAGAGAGATGGAAAAACAAGAGGGAGAGCCATTGAAGTTTGACAGTTATGGGCCCCACAATGAATTCAATTTTAACTGGACTCAAAACTGTATAAACCTTGTATTTGGATGTTGAGAGCAATCTAAAATAAGTTGCACTGAGTGCAGTCAAAGAACCAAATGCAGCTTTAAGCTTTAAGCATGACCCCAGATTTCTTTTTCCTTTCAACTAGAACTTTATTTTCCACATGAATTTTTCTATTAAATGGTTGTATTGACACTTCCTACTTAATACAATCAAACAAGCCCACATGATTTCTCAACCAGCAAGGCTGACCAAATCATCCTTCAGCCATTTGCTTGAGCCTAGAACTAATGTGATTGTAATTGGGATGCTAACACATAATTTCCAGATTCAACAAATATCCATTTTTGACAATTCTTACATCAGTAGACACTCTCATATTCATATTTGCTCTTTCAAAACCAATAAAACATATAATGTTCAAGGCCGTCATCCATTGATAACCAATTCTCTATGTAAATGATTATAATCACAAATGTCATAGTAACAAAGGGTAGATAGGTAACTTGCAAAACTATCAAGTTTCCAATGAACTATAATTATTAAGGTGGCTTATGCACATACAAAGAGCTCCCAATCTATTACATCCAAAGAGCTCCCTGTTTATCTATAATTGTTATGGTGGTTGTTGCATATCCAAGTTTTCATGCTAATCAAAGCTAAACACAAGTCTCATGGCAGCCATCAAAGCACGCATTAGAATCTAGTGGGTGATGTACATTCTTCTTATAGAGAAATAAATGGAAAAAAATATTAGTGAGAAATTTAAATGCATACAAAAGCACAAAAAACATTTTTCTTGCCAAGAAAAGCACAACAAAATACCGAAATTATTGCAGTTACTTGAGTTGGAGGGGTTGGTAGCATATCATTTGATTCACTTAGGTTGAGGGGCTGGGTGGAAATTAAAGGTGAGTGTCAATATAACCAAATCGCACGACAGTAAATTTAAAACCAAATATAAAAACAGTCACATTTTGTTTCTTGAGGTTATTTTTCTTCTTTTTAACAATCCTCTCAACTGTGCCCACTTTGCGCTGTGTTGGCAACCTTCCTTTACCTCTCACAACATTCAAATTGAGGACATCTCCAAAGTTACGACATCCCCAAAGTATAGGTATGATGCCCTACTTCGTGCATCAACCCAACATACATTTTTAATCTATTTTCCTCATCCAAGTATATAGTGGAGTTAAAATTACGATCCATATCATGCATCCAAGAGTGCCACCCTACCTCCTTTGTCTTGCCTTGTTAATGAAATTTGGGTAATCTTTTTCTGTGAACTCAAGGTTCTCATAGCCTCCCCCTTCAACAACGAATGTACCAAAGCTCTTATTCATTCTTATCCCAACTCTTTCATTCAATTCTAGCTTCTATTTAGTAAGTGAGTTTATTTTTCTATGGCATCTAAAATATCTAGATTTTTGTGGGCTCAATCCATGATTGTGTCAAATCCTATAATTGTTAAACACCACTCACCATTAACAAATTGAGCATTGATTTTTGCTTTATATTCAATCTTTGTTGTGGGACGTGGCTTCGATACATTACTATCGCTACTTGTATGCTTTCCACCTCTTGAACAACTAAGTGTAATATATTTCATTGTCCCATTTTATTCTCTTTTAGTCCTTTATGTCCTCACCCCAAATCTCTCCTGCTTTGCATAACGCTTGTAATAAGCATTTAGTGCAGCTTTATCCTTGAAAGTAATCCCAAATGAGGGTTCATCAACAAGCGTAGGTTCAGGATTTCCCGCACTACTATTCTCATTAGTACCCCTCTCAGCATCTATATCACAATCTTCTTCTGACATTTAATAACAAGCATATATAGTTAAACAACTAGAATTCAATAAGGAATTTTAAATGAAATTCCAAATACAAAATATTTCAAATTATTAAAATACTAAAATTATAAAAGAGACTATGTGGAAGCATTTGTTAAAATTTCTCAAACTTTGTTACCATTATAATCATAACTTAAAAAGCTATGTGCATAATTTAGGCCTTTTCTTCACCTCCTTAGCCAAGTCCCATGCTACATCTCCATCTTCATATATATTCTCACCTGACATATTTTAAAACATGAAATAAAACTAAAATAAGTCAAAAACTCAATAATAGCACATTATGCTTTAAACATAACTTAACTTGACCTTAGTCTTGTTTTAAAAACTTTCATGCATAATCATACAAATATTTAGCATATGGATCATTAGGCAATACATAGGAAAAATTTAAGAATAATCATGACATATAACATGAAGAAATGAATGATTAACTCCATGCATCTAACATGATTCATGCATAACTTGTTCATCTTGTCTTTCACTTGCATAGTGGTGATCATAACATATGTGTATCGGTTTGATTGCATATATTGTAGTTTAATATATGGTGAACCACGCTTAGGTTTGTAGCACCTCGCACATCATAGCATATGTATGGTGAACCACGCTTAGGTCTGTGGCACCATATAATCATAACATGTGTAAAGGCAAAAATTGGCTAGAATTAGATGACTAAATGATGAGATTTATTTTATCATTATTTGATTAAATTTGGATGAATATAAAATAAGAGATGACTTTATCTTTAAACAACATTGAGTTTATCTAGATATTTATAAGGTTGTTTAAATAAGTCAGTTACATGAATTTCGAATACATAAAAGTCTGCAATTATCAAGACCTGAAACTGAACACAAATAAGAAACTACAGTGAAGAGTTATCGCAAATGTTAGCAACCCGTTATGAAGCGTTCTCGCGATTGTCTCTACTCGTCAGTAGAATCCTACTGTGACTAGAACTCTTTCTAGACATTCTATTTAAAAGGTTTCGGTTTTGTATCTTTTGAGAGACTTGGAGCCATGAATTTCAGAGAATATATTCTGAGCATTTATGAGAGAAAATTCACTTGAGAATTTTCATCGAGTTTTTTTTATCTCTTCTTGAGTGTGATCATGCTTTGAGTGTGAAGGAACATCGATTGGATTTCAGCCTCTGGAGTTCCAGAAGGGAAGTCAACATTTGAAGATCGCCAGAGGTTCTGGTTGCTCCTGCGGTAGAAGACAAACGAGTCGTTTGTCTAGGCAAGTACTAGAGTCGAATTGCAAAGGTTTTGTAATTAATTATTGTTTGTAATTGTTCTTCAAATAATAAGATTGACTTTCCTAGATTTGGCTGCCTTGTAGGGTTTTACCTTTAAAGAGTTATTTAAAGAGTTTCCCTTCGTAATCAATCATTGGTCTTACAAAGTTGATTATTTATTTTAAAGTATTTTATTCATTTTATAATCTTGATAATTGAGATCTAACATATTTGTTCAAGGAGATTGGTAGACAATTTCATGTTCCACAGGGGTACCTTGAGAATTTCAATTGGCATCAGAGCGTGGTTCACTCATTCGAGTGTCATCTGTGCCCTTGTAGATCATGTTGACGTCATTATACGTTCCACCATATTTCGATGGGGAAAACTATGCTTATTGAAAAGTTCGTATGAGGACTTTTCTCAAGTCTTTGGATGAACGTGTATGGCATTCGGTTGAACGAGGATGGACTAAACCTGAGACATCTATAGATGCTTGGACAAAAGATGAAATCTTCAATTGCAATTTGAATAGCAAAGGACTTAACGCTATTTTCATGGCGGTATCTCCCGAAAAATTTAAAAGAATCTCCATGTGTGAGATTGCTAAAGAAGCTTGAGATATTTTGGAGGTTACACATGAAGGCACAATAATAGTAAAAACTTCAAAATTGCAGATGCTAACCTCAAAATTTGAAGAGATTAAAATGTTAGAAGAAGAAAATTTTAATGATTTTTATGCTAAATTGAATGATATTGTGAATTTCAGGTTTAATCTCAGTAAGAAGATGGAGGATTCAAGGATTGTGAGGAAGATTTTGAGATCTCTACCGGAAAGATTTCAGCCTAAGGTTACTGCCATTTAGGAAAGTAAGAATTTGGATACAATAAAGGTTGAAGAACTAGTCGGTTCCTTACAAACGTATGAATCCTCACTTCCTCAAATAAGAAAAAGTAAGTCCATTACTCTCAAAACAATAAAAGAGGATCAAGATGATTTTTTTGATGAAGAAAATCTTAACAATGAGGATATAGATCTTACAGTAAGAAAGTTCAGAAAATTCATGTTTAATAAAAAGTATATTGGAAAGAAAAAAAAGAGGTAAATAATTTTCTGCAAAGAAAAATTATTTTGAAAAATGGAATAAAGAAAAATATGATAAAGTAAAGTATCATGAATGTTCTGGTTATGGTCATATAAGAATTGCGTGTTCAAATTTTAAGAAAAGTATTGAATGTCACACTTAGTGATAGTTTAGAATCTGAAACTTTAATTTCATCATCTGATTATGACAATACTTTTGTGACTTTTTCTACTGTTATTAATGATTTTTCGATATTGAGCTAACAAAATCTGAAAGTGATGATGACAATAGTGATTCGAAGGTTGCTCTAGTTGTGGATGATCATGAGCTGAGTTTACAAGAAACTTACAATGATGTGTGTGAAAAAGTGATCAAATTAAAGAAACTCAACAAGAATTTGTATAAGAAATTCACTGATATGGAGAGTGAGAAAAATAACTTGTCTGAGACATTCAAAATTTTTGATATTGAAATAGCAAGATTAAGGGATCAAAAAATTGCACTAGAAAAGGAATTGGAAAAGATTCAATAAAAAGCAGCAACACATAAATTAGAAGAAATGTTGAGTTTTCAAAAATTTAGTTGTGATCGCACGGATTTGGGGTATATGACATCCCAAGGTATGGAATTTAAAAACTCATCATCCGCTGCCAGCTCATCAAAAGATATCATTTTTGTTAAAGAAAGTCAAGATGAGGAGACTCCAAAGAAGGTCGTGTCTAAAACTCAATTTCCAAGAGCCTCACATGATAGATCAATGACAAAAAAGCCCAATCAAGGTAAGTCCAAAGGTAAGTTTATTCCTACTTTTTATTATTGTGGTGTTGTTGGTCATATAAGGCCAAATTACTTTAACTTGAATAAAGTGAAGAAAAATGGAGGTGAAAGAAATCTAAAGAGGAAAAGAAAGAGTTTAGAGAATCAAGTTGGTGATATGAGTCAACAAATCAATTTTTTAAGTCTCAAACTTAGTGAACTAGCAGATTTTTGCTTTTCAAATATCATACAAAGTGATGTTGATAAAAAGAATAGGTCAAAATTTAAAACAAAGTGGGTGGTCAAAAAAGATGTCACGTCACATTAATTAATAGGACTACTTGCATGCTCTTACATTCTTTATATTATTGCATTAGTCTATGACATGCATTTTATTTTTTTGTTTTGCTTTTTTCTGTTTTTTTGTTTTTAAATAAGAAAAATATAATATATAAAAAAATTTCTTGTTTGGTTCAAAGCTTTTCTTTAAGGAAAGTACATGCTTGATATGTCAAAATTTGAGCATTTGTGTTATCACTTAATAAATTCTTGAACCTATGCATCTCTTTATTTTATGCGATTCACTTTGTGCATACTAACCCAATGGATTATCTTTGCAAATTTCATTTTCAATACACAGTGATGAACTTATATGTATGCATTTTATAATTAAAGTTCGTATTATTTAATGAGATGTTCATCAAAGAGAAAGTTCATGCCTTGAATTGACTGATATTAGTTGAACCTAGTACATCAATAAAGAGCTCTCCTCTTGCCAAACACAAAGAGTTGATCCATATAGAAAAAGTCGGTGTTAATTCATTGCGGAAAAAGACACACCCTACACGGATCTATCACCTTAATTTCTTACAGAAAAAATCGTTGCTCTAATCATTATGGAAAAAGATGAGCAACAAACATGAACACAAAAAAGGAGTGTACAAACTAGTATTTGGAGGAGATGCTCATATATCTAGGCCCTAGTATAAAGTTTAACTTTCAAGGTGAAGCAACAAACTCTTGTAAGCATCTATAAGAAGCAATCCTTCATAAGTAAAGGTATTAAAAATATATTGAATAAAGGAGTTCATAAAAATGTTATGGTATAAGTATACTCACTCACACACTCATATGAACTTTGACATTGATGATCTTATGAGGAGTGAACATCCATAGTGATTGTTGCAAATAAAATGGTGTACTTTATTGAATTTGTTTTGTGAGTTATACTATATTTGAACTAAGATATATTTAGGCATGTTATTTGCCCTATTGCTTATTCATATATTTATATATAAAAAAAAATTCAATTTTTTTTGTTATTTTTTTTCTAATCTCTATTTATTTGGTTTCTATAAATTAAATACAAAAATAAAAATATAAAGTTTTTTTTTGGTCAGTTTGAAATATGTGCCTAAGTCTGAGTATTGGACTCTTACGTTGATCTTGCAGTAGTCCCAGTGAGACTCTAATTTCTAGCACGTGCATAGGCACACGGCACTTATGTGCTTTAAGTTTTTTTCCCTTGCCTTGTGTCGCATATATGAGAGTTGTTCATTATGTCTTTTTTAGTGTCTTCATCTTGGCACACATAAATGGTATTTATTCTATTTTGTATCTTGTCAAATTAGTGAAAAAAAATGGGGAGTATTGGAAGAGCAAATTGGAATATTTTGATATTGTGAAATTTAGGGGGAGTTTAATGAATTTGCTGAAAATAAAAAGGGGGAACAACAAAATATTGAGGGGGAGTAGGGGTGTAACCGGTCTGGTTTGGTCCGGTTTTGTACAAAATCTAGGACCGAACCGGTAGGTACCGGTTTTGCATTTTTCAAAACCGATTACGCACCGATTTTCCTCCTAAACCGGTATTCCGGTTTTACCGGTTTCCGGTCCGGTTTTCCAGTTTTAATAAAATACAAATTTTTTATAAAAATTCTGTTTAAAATAAAAAACTGATTTAAAAAATTCTGTTTACCATTTACAAAAATCTGCTTTGCAAAAAAAAAAATCTGCTATGTAAAAAAATTCTGCTATCAAAAATCTGGTTTATAAAAAAAAAATCTGTTATGTAAAAAATTCTGATATAAAAAATCTGCTTTATAAAAAAAATCTGTTATATAAACAAAATTCGCTATATAAAAAACTACTATAAAACAAAAACTAAAATAAGAAATTTAGTGTAAAAAAAAATCTGCTATAATCCTATATTAGACGATTAGTATTAGTATATATATTAGTATTAGTTATAGCTATATAATATATTGGACAATATAATAGTATTAATATTAGACTATTAGTATAGTTATATGTTAGTGTTAGTTTTGATGATTTAGTATAACTATATTAATATGAGTATTAACTATAATCTATATTAGAATATTAGTATTAGTATATATGTGATTATTTTTTATGTGATTAAAAATTATATATAATATAAAATATATTATATATAATATTAATATATAAATAGTACCGGTCCGGTTCGGTCCAAAACTAACCGAAACCGAAACCGGACCGGTTCCGGCCGGTTTTTTATTTATGAAAACCTGTTCCGGACCGAACCGTTCCAAAACCGGCACAACCGGTCCGGTCCGGTTTGGTCCGGGCCGGTTTTCCGGTTTGCCGGTTTTTTTTTACATCCCTAAGGGGGAGAACTAACTTTTGATTATTGTTGAGACTAATTTCAAAGAATGTTCTATATCATTTCTTCTCATTACTGTATTTAATATTTTTTTCATGAGATCTTGGTCTGCTGGTTGTTTTGTCTTAGGTACACACTATATTCATCAAGTTAGTTTTGTGATCGATCCGCCAAAAGAGAATATTGTAGATGCAAGACATTCATCAAGTTGGTTTAGTCATCAATCCGCCAAAGGGAGAGATTGTAAATACAAAAATTGGTTAAGATTAGATAACTAAATGATAAGGTTTATCTTATCATTATTTGATTAAATTTAGATGAATGTAAAATAAGAGATGATTTTATCTTTAAACAATATTGACTTTATCTAGATATTTATAAAGTTGTTTAGATAAGTTAGTTACATGAATTTCGAATCCATAAGAGTCTGGAATTATCAAGACCTAAAACTAAACACAAATGATAAACCACAGTAAAGAGTTATCGCAAAATGTCAGCAACTCGTTAGGAAGCGTTCTCGCGACTGTCTCTACCCGTCAGCAGAATCCTACTGTGACTAGAACTCTTTCCAGACTTTCTATTTAAAAGGTTTCGGTTTTGTATCTTTTGAGGAACTTAGACCCATGAATTTCAAAGAATATATTTTGAGCATTTATGAGAGAAAATTCACTTGAGAATTTTCATTGAGTTTTTCATATCTTCTTGAGTGTAATCAAGTTTTGAGTGTGAAGGAACATTGATTGGATTTCAGCCTCTGGAGTTCCAGAAGAGAAGTTAACATTTGAAGATCGCCAAAGGTTCTGGCTGCTACTGCGGTAGAAGACAAACGGGTTGTTTGTCAAGACAAGTAAGAGAGTCAAATTGCAAAGGTTTTGTAATTGATTATTGTTTGTAATTGTTCTTCAAATAATAAGATTGAATTTTTTGGGTTTGGCTGCCCCGTAGGGTTTTACCTTTAAAGAGTTATTGAAAGGGTTTCTCTTCGTAACCAATCGTTGTATCTTAGAAAGTTGATTATTTATTTTAAAGTATTTTATTCGTTTTATAATTTTGATAATTGAGATCTAACATATTTGTTCAAGAAAATTAATAGACAATTTTATGGTTCACAGGGGTGCATTGAAAATTTCAATATGTATGGTAAAACACACTTAGGTCTATGTCACTGCAAAATTGAAATGTAAATAAACCCTCAACAATGTTTTATAGTTAACCAACTTGTAAATAAACCCTCAATAGTGTTTTATAGTTAAATAAACCCTTAATCTTATACTTCATTCGCGAAGGTAATTTACTTGTGGCTACATAGTATGTCCAATTTAATTCATACTTACATATCCCTAATGTCTCAATATTACTTGTAAAGACTTCCATGCCTATTATACTTTAATTTAAGATACTTAAAAACCTCTTGCTTATAACAATCCTCAAAATTTAAAATACCGCAATGATCTTGGACGTATGGGTTTCAAGTTTTCTACATTTCCAATGTGGTACTCTAATTATGCTTATATAGCATCCATGTATAGTCCATTAACAAGTGCCTCAATTATACACATAGCAACATCAACTAAAACTTCCAAATCAAGCTTCAAGATCTCGTGACATTCTTCGATTATGTTGGCCTAATCATTAAATCTATTATGTGTAGGACTAAGATATACAAGTGCTTTTTTTTAAATGAAGTTATTCTTTATTAATCAAGCCTCACTAAGGTGGAGGAATACATGTGGAACATTGACCCAACAAAGGAAATACCCCATACGAGAAATCAAGAAAGACAACGCCTAAGGACCAAAAAATAAATCCAGAGAAAAACATAACTATACAAACTATTTCCAAAAGCTTAACAAACCCAACTTATCCATCCATAGGATTCCACACAAATCTATAGGCAAACTTTCATTCACCCCCCACCTGCATACCAGACCATCTTCACCCCAATGTGCCAATAAATCTGCTGCGTTGTTTCCTTCACAAAATTGATGCACCAATTTGTAACACATTGCTTCCAAAGCCACCATCAGCTTCTACCATAAACCCCAAAGATACTAGAGATTACATCTTTTGCTTATCAACCATTCAACCACTACTTTCGAGTTGCATTCAAGAAACACCAACCGGTAGCCCAACTCCTTGCATAAATGGACTCCTCGAAGTGACGTGCGCAACTTAGCCTCATTATTAGTGCCTTCCCCAAAGTAATTTGAAAAGGCACTTTTGACATCACCATGGTGGTTTCAAATGACACCACCACCCCCACAAGTACCAGCATTTCCCCTACAACTTCCGACGACATTGAGTTTCCACTGACAAGTATGAGGCTTTGACCAAGCAACTAGGATAGATCTTGCAACCTAACCATTAGAAAAATTTATGTCCAATTCATGAAGGATCTTTGCATCAAAAGAAGAAATTTCCTTTTTATCAACCATCACAGTCACAAACCTTCCAAGCCAAAACCAAATAGATCGCCATACATTATCTATAGAGTCATAAATCCCTTCCATTCTTGTCTTACATCTCCTCTGCCACAACCTCCAAATGAGAATACTAGGGAGTATCCCAAAAGTATACATTGTTTGGATGATTTTCTCGCACAAGCTAGCCAAAGAGAGACATGGTGCCACCACGAAGCAGCCTGCATACATGATACACCTAGTGCCATTGATGATGACTTCTAGACATTGCTAGCAAACTCATCTGTGACAAAAATATGATCCAAAGTTTCTTCCTTAGAAACTAGACAACAATCACACTTAGATGCTAATGCAATGCCCCGAGATTTCATATTGACATACATTGACAAGCAGTAAAATCGAGCTCTCCACATGCAAACTGAGATCTTTCTAGGAAGAAATTTATGCCAAATCCAATCAAACCATGAAGATGGCTGACCCTTAACTCAAATCAACTCCCATGCGCTAGCCGTAGAAAAAGAAACATCCTTGTCAGTCTTCTAAATCAAAACATCATTACCATGTTGATCAGAGCAAATATTTCTGAGAGCATCCTCAGCAATTTCCTCACCTGCCAGCTAAACTAGCATATTCATATTCCATTCATTACCAAGTCATACTTCCTTGATCAACAGATTCTAATTTACCACAGTCTAAAGAGTCTCTAACAACGGGCTTGCTGAGAGCCATCTATCAAATTAGAAAGAGAGATGCCCTTCATGCACATTATATTTCATCTGTTCACAAACTTCAGGGATAACCAAGATTATTGACCAGTCGAGATCCATTAGCAGGCCTGGAAACCAAAGAGACATAACCCTATTTCACATATTTAGCCAAGAAATATCAGGACCATAAGAAATCCATAGACATTAATCTCCAAGTTAATTTCATATGAATAGTATGTTGTATTTCCACAAAACCCCTGATCCTCAAACCACTTTCAGTTATTGGCTTACAAATTTGTAACCAAGATCGCCACTTTGTTTTCAATCTCCCATTTTTCTCCCCCCAAAAAATGTGGAGAGAATATAATTTATTTTACAAATGATGACCTTAGGCACATTCATAACAGCAAGAATATGAGACACCATACAAGACAAAACATGCTTAAGGAGAACAAGTCTACCACCTTGAGATAATAATCTCGCCTTCCATCCCATCACTTTTGATCAAATTTTATTAATAAAAAATTTGAAACGACAAGCCTTGAGTCTTCTATTCACAAGAGAGGCTCCCAAATAAATCACTGAAAAGTGGCCTTAAACCAAAACCTAAAATCCTTGCCAAACCTCTTCTTCTTATTGTACTAATGCATTGAGAGGGAAAAAAACTAATTTTTCCTTGTTAACAAGCTGTCCAGACCATCTCTCGTAAGAGTTTAGAGTGTCCATAAGCCTTCTTGAAAACCTTTTTCACCATAGAGAAAAACCAAAACAACATCCGCATAGAGCAAATGTGAGATCAGTGGTGCTCCCCTTGGATGATAGAATTGACCAATCCTTCCCCCCTCAAATTGCTTCCAAATCAAACAAAAGAATACTTCTTCCATCAAAATAAACAAATAAGGCAAAAGAGGATTGCCTTGGTGGAGTCCTCTTCTTACCTTGGAAAAATACTTAGAAGTCTCATTCATCATAATAGAATACTACGACAACTTCACATACTCCTCCACCAATTTATGGAACTGATGAGAAAATCCAAAAGGATCCAGCACTACGAAAAGAAACTCCCAATGCACTCTATCATAGGCCTTCACCGTATCAATCTTTACCATGATATTTCCACCTTCAACCCTCTTGTTCATGGAATGTACCATTTCCTGGGTGAGAGAGATGTTCTAAAAAATACTACGCCTAGGGATGAATGCTCCTTGCTCAGGAAAAATCAAACAAGAAAGCTAACTAGTTAATCTTTTCACAATAATCTTGGAGAAAATTTTGTAGGCCACAAAACATAGACTAATTGGCTTAAATTTGTCGAAACTCTTCAGATCAAGAACCTTTGGAATGAGCACAATATAAAAAGAAGAGTAGTACCTTGGTAGCTCCCCCCCCCCCCCAACACCTCCCAAAAAAAAAAAAAAGAAAAAAAAAAACTCTTGAGCTGCCTCTACAACATCCATTTTCTCAAAATCCCAACATGAGATAAAGAAAGATGAACCAAATCCATCTAGTCCTGGACTGCTTTGACAGTGTATAGAAAATAACGCCTCTTTAATTTCATCCTCCAAAGGTGGTTTGCAAAGATCAAAATTTACTTCATCTGTAACCGCCTTATACAACAAAACAGAGATATCAATTTGTTCCACCTCAGGAACCAAAGTAAGAAAACCCTGAAAATAGGTTACTACCCCTTGGTGTACCTCTTTTGGACTCTCTACTAAATTACTATTCTCAAGCTGCATGTGAGAAATAATCGAGGCCTTCCAACCTTGATTCACAATTGCATTGAAGAACTAGAAATTCTGATTACCCTCCTGGGCCCATTTCTTTTTTTGCTACCTGAGATAGCCTTACCTCTTCTCTTGTCTCCCATACATCTAATTTGACTCTAGTAAGTTGAAACTTGGCTTCAACCTCATGAGAAGAATCAGATTGCAATTGAAATTCTAGCTCTTTAAGCTTGTCCTCAAGTCTCTTGATATTTAGATCCACACGACCAAATACCATTATATTCCAGTTCCACAACACCATCTTCATTTTCTTGAGTTTAGCCGCCAACTTTACCAAACCAGAACCATGTGTTGGCTGCTCCCAAACTCCTTGCACAAAACTAGAAAAAGAAATATGTGTACACCTCATATTGTGAAAATGAAAAGGCAACAGATACCTCATTGCCATATCAGAAAATCAAATCAACATAGGACTATGATCAGAAGCTTGTTGTTGAAGGTACTCCAAACTAGCCAAAACAAACTTAATTGAAAACGACACATTAGTTAATGCCCTATCCAGCCGTGCCCACCTTCTTGCTGCCCCTTCTTGGCCATTACACTAAGACATATTATTTCTCAGACTCCTTAGTTGTACCATCCCACAAGTATCAATACATTCATTAAATTCATCCATAGCCTGGGAGGGCCTCGGACAACCACCAATTCTTTCTCTATCCTCCCTAAAAAATGAGACACGAAATTTCGTATTATCCAATGAGAACCACCCAGAAAACATCTAATTAGACGACATGAATACCTTAAAACGATATGGATTCTTCCAGAGAATCCATATTTTGCCCCCTATCTGCTCAATACTACAATAACTAGAAAAGCCGAGAAAACTTGCTAATCGAGGCAATTTATTATCTCTAGCAAATGGCTCAAACAGAGCCACCATAAAAACTTGCTAATCAAACTAAGCAACCTTTTCAAAATCTTCGCAAACCTCTTATGTTCCATACAAGAAATCCGTTTATCATAAATTTACATTGGCAGTGCGAGTAGACACTCATTGGGAATGATGTACACTCAAAACTTTTTTCCCCTTTTGCTTAATAGAAGAAGTCTAATTTACATCCAAAGTCTTTACACCTTAAAAATTTATTGACTCTACAAATTCTTCCCACAACCCTATAGATATGAAAATTTAGGATACATAAAAGTTTCCTGAAATCCTTTAGGTCCACCATTCATGCTAGGCAAGAGAATCACATTACCTATAGAACATAATATACCTTCCACCAGTCAACTTGAAATACCAACCACCATACATAAATCTATGTCATAACTCCAAAATCTACTAATTATATTTCTAATTTCTTTGAATAAAAACTCCATAAAGTATAAGACCATTTCCATTCATTCTTATGAACAACATACACCATCAATCTTAAAAGCAGAAGTGTCCTAATTTCATCTTTCTTCTTCTAGTCTAAAAGTATACAAAATCTTTAAACCTTTGTCCGCCTAGGGCCCTATAACTAGTCTACTAGTAATTGCCTCAATTAGCTATACAACCATAACCATAAAATTTTCAAGGTCCCATGAGCTTCTTGCACGGTTCCTACCTCATCCTTTAGAACCCTTCTTAGCTAATGTGCTAATTCTTTTTCATGTAGCAGGTGTCATTTTGACATGCATGTGTCCAAAATAATTATTCAAACATTTCAATAGAACAATAAACTAGTAACAATTCAGATACTTACTACAAAGCAGGACATGCCTTGAGGAGAATTTGGCCTAGATTTCTTACAAATAAATTAATAATATTAATATTCTTACTAATAAATTAATAATATTAATAGTATGTGCACTATCAATAATTAATAGTTAATACATTGTCTTAAAATTCTTAAACTTTAAATTTTATATAATCTAAGCATAAATAATTAGGTTAAAATAGAATTAAATAATTAAATATAATTAGTTAGAAGAAAATTACATAATTACTTGCTTTTAATTTATATAATTACTTAAAAAAATTATAAAATATCATATAAAAATTTATTTAAAAACTTATATATATTGAATTCAGTCAGTTTGGTTTGTTTTGGATCATGGTGAAAAGCCCTACCCCTCGGACTGAAAATCTAACTTCTTTACTTTCTTGGACAGAGATGGACTGGTTCCCTAATCGGTCAATCCAGTTTTCTTGATCCGAAGGAAAAATCTTACACTCTTAA